>NC_090928.1:385511668-385812605 GCF_040938575.1 Ambystoma mexicanum | reverse complement strand
CAGGAGACCTGTTTGCTGCGGAAAGATCAGCATCGCCTGAAGTTGAGTGGCTACTCGCAAATATTATTGCATCGGGTCCCACGAAGAAAGGGGGGGTGGCCGTGGCATTCGGGAGGGGGATGAACTTTCGTGTGAACGATACCCTCCGGGACAAGAATGGCAGGTTTATCATGGTGAGGGGCGACTACATGGGCACTCCGTACACAATAGCCTCGGTGTACGGCCCAAATGCGGGCCAGGATCAATTTCTCCGAGAGACCTTGGGTACTTTGCAGGGATTTGCTAGAGGGCAGGTGGTTCTGATGGGTGATCTCAACCTGGCTTGGAATTGAAGGGGGGACCGCACGCAGCGGGGGGAGAGGTAGCGGAGGAGCAGTGGCTTCGTCTCACTTAAGGGGACGGTGGGAGGAAGCGGGCTTGCAGGATGTGTGGAGGGCGCTAAATGGAGAAGAGGAGGGATTTACCTTTATCTCAGAAGTACATAGAACTCAGTCACAAATTGATTACATTTGGGTGTCGGCAAGCCTGGTCGAAGGGGTGGAGTCAGTAGAGGTAGGCCCCATGGGGATCGCTGATCATAAGGTTGTCCAAATGGAACTCCGATTGGGGGGGGCGTAGACAGGGGGTGTGGAGTTGAAAATTTCCAGAGACGCTCCTGAGGGATCAGGTGATGAGGGAGGAGATTGATGGCAAGATTCGGGATTTCTTTGTGCGGAACAATAGCGCGGATACGAGCTTAGAGACTAGGTGGGATGCTTTCAAAGCGACCTTGAGGGGGGGAACTGATCGCACTACAGGTGGAAAGAAATAGATTATTAAGGGGGTTAGAGACACAGTTGGAAGGCGAACTTGAGGCCGCCAGAGCGCGTATGGAGGAGAACCCCACTAGAAAAGTGTACAAGGAGTATAGGGCAGCGGAGGGTCAGCTGAGAATTCTAAGGACTAAAAAGGCTGAGGCGGCTATGCTAAGTGTTAGACAAAAACTTTATGCAAAGGCCAATAAGGCGGACTCACTCCTGGCACGTTTACTGAGGGGGAATAGGGAGCGTAATGTTATTGTGGCCATGAAGGATAAGAGGGGGGTAAGGCTCACTCAGACGGAAGGGATTAAAGGGAGGTTGGCGGAGTTCTATGAAGAACTGTACTCTTCTCAAAATATGGCACTGAGTCCGCAGAGGGACTTTCTTGGGGCTCTTCCCCTTCCGCGACTATCCAGGGATGAGAGGAGCGAGTTAGGCAAAGACATCACTGAAGACGAGGTTAGAGCCACTATAGCGGCCCTCCCCCGGGGAAAAGCTCCGGGCCCAGACGGCTACCTTGCGTCATTTTATAAAACTTACTCCCACTTGTTGGTTCCACACTTAACACAATTATTCAACTCATTTGGGTCTAGAGGTGGGATAACCCCATCAATGGAGGAGGCCAACATAACACTCATACACAAGACAGGGGAAGACCCTGAGGAGTGTACATCTTATCGGCCTATTGCCCTCATAAATACGGAGGCAAAAATATATACTAAAATATTGGCCAGCCGGCTGGAAAAGTACCTGCCCTCGCTGATACATCAAGACCAGACAGGGTTTGTGGCTGGGAGGCAGACGGCTGATAACATTAGAAGGGTAGCCCACATTGTCGAGAAAGCACGGAAGATGACCACTCCGGCGATCCTCTTGGCGCTCGACGCCGAAAAAGCGTTCGATCGGGTGGTTGGTCGTTCCTGTTTTTGGTTATAGAAACAATGGGCCTTGGATCTGAATTCATCAATATGGTTGCGGCAAACTATAAAAACCCTAGCTCACGGATCTTAGTTAACGGGGAGGTATCGCATTCAATTAGCCATCAACGGGGAACAAAACAGGGGTGTCCTCTGTCCCCCCTGCTTTTTGCTATATATTTAGAACCCCTGTTAAAAGCTATAAGAGCGACAGATAGGATTCAGGGTGTACCTTTCGGGGGATACCAGCAGAAGGTAGCGGCTTTTGCGGACGATATGCTTCTTATGTTGACGCAGCCGAAGGAATCCGTTAGGGCATGCATAGAACTGTTGACCGAATTTGGGGGGGTGTCAGGGTTGCAGATTAATTGGCAGAAGTCCAAACTGATGAATCTATCCCTTGGGGAGGATGAAGCTAAAGCACTGAAGGCACTCTCCCCATTCAAGTGGAGCTTCGGCGGGTTACGATATTTGGGGGTTCGAGTGACCCCTTTCCTTGGCGGCTGGTATGGTGCGAATTACCCCCCCATGTTAAAGGCTATCAAAAAGGACCTGAATAGGTGGAGCAATCTTAGGATTTCGTGGCTCGGGAGGGTGGCGGTATTGAAAATGGTGATCCTTCCCCGCATACTTTATCTGTTCCAGGCAATCCCTCCGTCTGTCCCCGTGGGCTTCTTTAAGGAACTGGACCAGGTGGCCAAGAAGTTTGTTTGGGAAGGGAAGAGGCCACGTCTCTCTTGGCGTCTCCTCATGGCGTCCAGGGGACGCGGGGGTATGGACCTACCGGATTTTAGGCGATATCATGAGGCTGCGCTTCTCCGGGTGATCAGGGAATGGTTTGCAGCGAGCTGTGAAAAGCACTGGGTGAAAATGGATAGGGCAGTTGCCCAACACCACCTGGGTGAATTATTATGGCTCCCCCGAAGACTGAGGCCGCCTCATATATATCTGAGCGATATTACGAAGGGTATGGTAGACACATGAGACAGGGCAGTGGAGAGGCGAGGGATCTCATCTTTCCCATCCCCGTTCACGCCGATCTTTAATAACGGGGACTTCACACCATGGCTGGAGAGAGGAGCGTTCCGGAGCTGGGAGGAAGGAGGATGTAGGACCCTTAGAGATATGTTTTTTGCCCAGGGAGTGAAGACATTTGAGGAATGTAAGTTACAATTTGGAGTAGGGGAGGGGGAAAGGCTCAGATATTTCCAAATTAGACACTGGGTCATGTCAATGGTAGTCCGGAAGACAGCAACACGTGATCTGACACAATTCGAGCGTTTTCTCCTAACCCATGATGGTTCCAGAGGTCTTATATCGGATTTATATAAACTGTTAGAGAGCACGACCTCGAAGGTTACCTGGCCGTATATGAAGAGGTGGGAGCAACGGGGGGGGGCAGAGATGGAATGGGGAGACTGGGAGGCACTGTGGAGGTTAATCCCAAAAGTTGCTAGGGCTTCTCAACTACAGGAAGCATGGTATAAGTATATCTTTGGCTGGCATTATACCCCTGCCCGGTTGCGTGCAATGTACCCAACAACCTCAAATGCCTGCTGGAGGGATTGTGGAGAGGTGGGCTCAACTGCACATATATGGTGGGACTGTCTGCGTATTAGACCTTTCTGGTGTGGCATGGCTTGTGCCCAATCTACAGCCTTGGGGTCGGGGGATGGTCAAGACCCTCGGGAGATTTTGTTGGGGGAAGACTGTAAAGGAAGGAGAGGGGCGGAGTCGAGGGAACCGCAAGGCGAGAGTGGTTTTCACCCACGCGGCAATGGGTCTTATCGCTCAAAAATGGAAGAGCCCGGTGATTCCCGTGGAGCAGGACTGGTTTAGGAAAATATGGGAAATTGTTTCATTGGAATGGGCTGCGTACGCGGCAGAGGGGAAATTGGCAAGTTTTGCAGCCGATTGGGGTGAGACACTGGACTATTTGAAGGGGGAGTTTAGGGAACAATGGTGCCCCCAAAGACTGAAGCTGCTGGACTTCCATTATTGAAGACGGTGATAGGGGTCTTCGAACTATAGAGACTACTTACGCTAAGACCGGTGTTGGGCGGTGGGGAGGGAGGGACATTTTGCTTGTTTTTTCTCTGTATTGAATTTGTTATGTTTTATATACTGAAATCAATAAAGAGATGTTAAAAAAAAATGGTTTGAAAAAGATTGGATTAACACTCTTAACCAACTGAAACAATACGCTACCTTTGCGGACTATGCCAAACACACGCATAAGAGACTGCCCTGCTCTCAGTATATTTTCATTTTTCCTTGTATGTCCACAAGAGCATATTACATCCGCTTTAAATTGAACCAGTTCAGAACTAAGGAACGGTGTAGACATTGGGTTGGTCCATCACTGAGTATGCAGTTTATGAAATGCAGATTTCCTGATGATTGTAATGAGCCTCATAAAACGTTACGACATCTAGTTCTAGAGTGCCCACAGTTCAAAATACCGCACACTAAGTTTATAATGAAATTTGTGAATTCTGACTTTCCAGACTGTACTTTATTCTTATGGGAAAGGTTGATGAATGGGAATCACAACCCACTCATTTTTGCACCAGGTCACCTTTTAAAGGATTATAGAAAAAGATCTTGAATTGTATGAATAACCACTATGAAATTAGACTATGATAAATTTTGAATTTTAATATTTCTTAATGTTTTTTTAAGAAATATTGTGATTTATTTTTTTAAAGAAATTCTGTAATGTTTTATTGGTATATTGTATATGTGGAGAATTTTAGGCAAATGCATTTTGTATTTTTATTTCACCATGTTTTGTAAAGGTTTTTACTAACCAAACACAAATAAAGAACATTTAAAAAAAGCAAGGGAAGTGAATTATCAAGAGAAACAAAAGGAAATAAAAAGTGGCACAAGTGAACCCAAAGGAGGGATGCTAATAAAGGGGGGTGGGGGGCAAAGTTTAAAGTCCCAAGAAACAGTGTGTTGACAAAAGTGAACCCGACAGTGGGAAGTCCACAAGAAACTGTTCAAAAAGACATTTGCAAAATCCAGAGTGAACCCGACAGGAGGGAGGCAAACGTTCGAAAAGGATCTAAGCCCAGAAGAGGGAGATGCAGAGGTGAGAAGCCATCACCTCAACAACACGTGAATGCAATCAAAAAGGCATTTTGAAAATAAGCCGGAGTGAACCTGACTGGAGGGAGGCTGATATTCAAGAGGGTTTGCGCCCGGAAGAGGGGGGCTCAGGGGTGAAGAATTATCACCTCAAGTGTAAAGCAGAAAGGATATTTTTGTTGTGTTTGAACCTAAAAGGTCCTCAGAAGCAGGAAGTTCAACCGCTGAAGGTCCTGATAGTGATAGGAACTGACTGGGGATCTAAGCCCGGAAGAGGGGGATCCAAGGGGTGAAAAGTCATCACCCGTACCTTTGAAAGTAACTCTTTGCTTGTTATTCTGGAGCATATCAGGTCCTCGGAGGCAAGAGACTTTTTATAGAAAAGAGACTTAAACACAGTAGGCCCCGATACCTGAAGCAGAACTGTTGTCTGTTGCTCACCGGTCTCACCTTGTCTCGTGCTCAAAACATGGGGAATGGAGACCCCCGGTTACCACATCCTGACTTATCATTTGTGAACACTTCTTTCTTTCTTGTGAATTCTATCCCACACTGTTTTTGGTATTTAGTTGTAAGGATTGGCAATGGGTTTTTTAGTATAGACCTTTTTATTTTGACAAGACGCCACTAGGACTATTTTGATTTGATGGTCGTAGCTTTCTCCCATCTTAAATTTTGGCATTTTCCACCCTCCTTATACACTTTAATAAACACCATTGAACTGTGATCACTCTTGTCGGTCTATTCTTGATACCATGTCTTCCTTACAGAGTGCATCAAAAAAACAAGTCATTCAAGACATTAATATTGACAAGGATAAATTTGACATACCAGAACTCAAAAGAAAATCCAAGTTTATCCAAATTTTCATAGGGGACAATGTTATTGAGATTTTGTAACCAAGCATTTACCCAGTATATATATGAACTAGCAGACAAAGACTGCCAATAGTCTGTCAGACCCAGAAAGAACCTCAGCAAATATGAATTACAAGCCCTCAAGCAGCAGAAATCAGACCAAGAAATAATTATCAAAGAAGCTGACAAAGGGAGAAATATAGTAGTTCTTGATCGAAATCACTACATATTAATGGCAAATAACTATTGAACAATTCTGGGCTACTACCAGGTACTTAATCAAAATGCCAATGTGGAAATCTCCTGATTGGCACATGAACTCATACTAAAATGGCACAGGACAGGACTATTGACGGATGACAAAGAGCCTTTATCATGGAACACCATAGGATCCCCACAATATACTTTTTATGCAAGATATGGCTGTTCACACTCTTGTCATTTGCACTATAAAGAAACAGTACTTCATACAATGAGAACAAATAAAATATTTTTCAAGTCAACTTTAAAATGCAATGCTACTAACAGATTGAAGATCTAATATTGACTGACTCAACGCTTATGTTCACAGGACCGTGTGGTAGAAAATCTGATAATTATGCACACAGATAATCCAATTGTACAATGAAAACGTTGAATGTATAGTGACCCATCATTGGTAGAAGCGATAACCATTTCGAAAAAGATTGAGCTCACTCCACTGTGTCAAAAGAAATCAAATAGAAGAAGGATTTTTTTTAAGATAAAAGTGAAAAGGTCAGTTCCATAGATGGTGGAGCATCACAGGTAAATATAATAAACAAGAAAGTTAGAACCATGACCGCAAAGGAAAGGGATGCCAAAAGAGAAAGGGGGCACACAACTACTGAAGTAGATTATGAACAAAGGTCATGGCGTCCAAGAGGTGGAAATGAACCAGAGATGGATAGAAATATATGCTATATATATATGAAACAGCATAACATTTTGTAAGTTCCAGGCATTGCCCTGCAATAAATCAACATTGTTGAAACAACAACACCAAAGTACATTTTGCTGTGATATGCAGGGACAAAAAGAAAAAAGCATACATACAAGATGCAAAGAGCTCAGAAGAGGAGGGAGTGATGCTGGTGAGGAATCCATCTCCCACATCAGATTTAAGAGGTCCAAGCTCTGAAATACTCATCAACAACTGGAGAAAAAAATGATGATAGATAGCTGCTCCCTATAGATCATAATAACATTGAATAGATGGAAAAAAACTGCAAAAACTAGGGTTGAAAATGAAGTTAAACAGGACAGATATAAAAATCCCTGGTAGATTTGAAGTGGCTTGCGTCAACATTTTAAGATGGTTTCAAGCACTAACAGAATTTAAGAACAGAAAGGTGCTGATGAAAATATATGTGGCAAAGAAAGGAGATGATGTGTTGGGATGGAAGGATCAATCAACCTAAGACTAATACAAGACCCTTGTCTAGCTGAACCAGTGCTAACTATACAGGCTGAAGAACAACTGGAACAAAACAAATTCCTAGAAATGTTTAGTTCAATGTTAAGGCATTTGAAGGAATATGCACACAGGATCATTGTCAAACCAGGAGCAGTATCAACAATACACAAATCTAAACCTATACCACTTGCACTAAGAGGAAGAGTGGAAAAGGATTTGGATTAACTGAAAAGAGAGGGCATTATTGAGAAAGTAGAAATGGCAGAGTGGACCAGCCCGATAATGGTGGTACTGAAGAAGAATGGAAACCTTAGGATTTTAGAGACAGTAACAAGAACATACAAGTGGACACGTTCCCATTGACGATTTCAGACATGTCAAATTGTGTGCAAGTGGCCAATTTGCTTACAGCATTAGAGTTGATGGTGGTTTCTCATAAGATACGGTCGACTGATGTTTGTAGGGATCTTATGTTCTTTATTCTACTATTTGGCTTATATATGTATTGAAGGATGCGATTTGGTTTGGCCTCAGAGGGTTGACAACAGCAGCTAGCAAATGTAATTTTAGAGAAAAGGAAGTAGAATATCCATGTCACGCAGTGAATGGAAAGGTTTATAGGCCCAAGCATAATGCTCTGGTAGCAGTTAGAAGGGTGCCACTACAAACAAATAAAGATCAAGTAAAATCATTTTTAGTGTGAGCAACATATTATAACAAAAGTATCATACATTTTGCGAGCATCACGCAGCCGGTAAGAGTGTTACTTAAAACGAAGGCCACGTTTTTATGGAGCAGTGCACGAGAATGAGCAGTGCAAGATATTAAGGGAGGGGTTTGTTAAGCACCAAATCTAGGAGTTTTATAGTGGGGACGAGAGTAAAATTGACAGTAGAAGCCAGCAGGAAAAGGACTAGGGGTTTTAATTTCCCAAGTGGTAGATGATGTGAATAATAATGTGTATCATGCATCTACGGCTATTTCAGTAGTATTAACAGAGCGAGAGCTGTTAGCGGGTGTGCAGGGAGTACATTACTCCCAGAAGTATTTATGGGGAGATCTGTTAACATTATGTACGGATCATAAATCGTTAGTGGAAGCTTTGACAGTAAAAAGAATGGGGAAAGCAACTCCCCGATGAGAAGTGCGAGGAGCCAGGACTGAGACACAGACACAGAGGAGACATGTTTGTGGCTACAAACTTTTATTAAAACAAATAGGGGTTGGAAAATGCCTCACTATCACTACTCTAGGAAGAATTTCCCTACCTCTACCAAAAACAAATGGGTCTGTCAGTGTCAAGATGTCTAAACAAAGTGTCAGTCCTGTGTCTGTAATTCTACTCTGGCCTTCATACTCTGAAGTAACTCTAAGGTGAAAAGGGTACTGTCTCTTGTGTTCTTAAAGTGTTAAAATAACCAAGGTTCAACATAACATTTCAAATCCAGCAAAGGTTTTCACACAGGCAGAATATTCACTTCCTTCGCGACAATCACTCCATTACCAAAGCTTTCTCTTCACCGGCAAACCTTAATGTATACTTCTTCTTAAGAACTTTTGCTTTCCTTTTTTGTACTTGGCTCACAGTTCACAATTACAACGATAATGTATTTCTTGAGCTACATCTCTTGCAGTTCATAATTCTCAAGGGCATGAACTTTCCTCAAGATACATCACAATTTGCATCCACACCTATCTTCACGTGGTATACTCTCCTGCTAGGACTTTATTACACATCACATTAACTTAACTTCACCAAGTCTACTCTTCTACCACGAGTTTGCTACACAACACATTAACTTGACTTCTTTTGGTAGGACTTAATAGCCCATTCACAACTCAGTCGACAAACACTTTTATTTGTTTAATGGCTTCCAACTTGCTTTCTCGCTGTGTTTCTATGAAGCAGCATAGCCTGCTAGACCATATGGCATACTCCCTTTGTGATTGGTGCTCTTTTGTAGTCTCTGGCTTCCCCTCGCTATCATAACTTTCTCTCTGTAGTGTTTTTGGATAATGGCCTTCTGTACACTGGTAACCTGGAAACCCTTTTACTCTCCCTGGGCTCACAGGTTGCCTTTGGCGTTGCTTCGTCTCTGTCGGCTTCTCTGACTTGGCTCAGTGTGCGTCCCAATAGGTGCAATCCTGCTACCATGCCTCCTTCTTTGGTGCACGGTTCCCGACGTTCTCTCCCTTCTTGGGGTGAACCGCCAGCATATGTTTCTAGAGTTCCTAATGTTGGGTTTGCCTCCCCACCGTCTGCTGCAGTGTACCTTCCCTCAGCGTGGCACCCAGCTTCGCTACGGCCCGTCTGGCAGACCCACATCTCTAGCTTTCTCCTCTCCTTACTATCAGCTGTGACTGGCTCTTTTTTAAAGTTCCCGGTTTGGTTAATCTTTTTCCAACAACTGGATGTTGCATTGGATGTCGGGTCCTAGCAATCATTGTTATTCTGTTATTCTTTCTCGTGGGTGTGGTTTCTTCTTTTGAATGGTATTGGAGAAGTAGATACCAATCTCCATTAGGAGAGATCCTTACTGCTCCTGACCTCTTCCTCGTCTCAGTAGTCAGTGTATGGTGCCTAATCCGATTTTGGGAGGAAATTAAAGTAGATCTATAAGGGAGTTGGGGAGGAGTATGACAATACGCCATTAAAGTCTGGGGAATAGAGAAAACCTCCCTAAAAGGGAAGGGGCGTTATTTGGTTTCCTCCAGTGATATCATCCTATCTCCCCAAGAGTCACGTCCCCCTAGGTGGTCCTCCCTCATATAACCATCCCCAGGGTCAGGATCAGGTAGTGACTGCCATTCCCTGGCCACATGGGGAGAGGATAACTCAGGGAATTGAGTGATGACATCATCTGATTCATCACAGAAGGTTGAGTTTAAAATTACAACATTACAATTTCCTGGTGAGTAAATAATAAAATAGATGATTGTCTTTCACTGTTACCGTGGATAGTGAGTTAAGAGATGGGGGAAGAAGAAGAGGTGGTGTGGTGGCGTTGTTAGAGAAGACAGTGTCCCGAAAAGAATCGGGAAGAGGGTTACGTTCTGATTCAGTATTACAACAAGTATTGCAGTGGGCAGTGGAAAGGTGGCCTTTAAAACAAGGGCAGTAGGATTCCTTGTTACCTTATTGGGAAGTGATCTGTAGAAGATGGGCAATTAGTATGCAGACAAAATGAATACCTTTGACCACCATGAGAGAGAGTCCAGTTGGTTTAGCACATGAAGGACACCCAGGAATAACGGGTACCAAAATGAAGCTGAGGAAAAAGTATTGGTGGTCGGGAGTTGATATGATCCCTGAGCATGTAATCATTGCTCAGAAAAAAGTTGTAAACAAATGCTGCAACAAGTAGATTCCATAGTACCACCTGATGAAGCATGGAAAAATGTGGGTATTGATATCCTATGACTGTATCTCACATTAGGGTCAGGTATGAGATTTGTGTTAGTGATGATTGAAAGTGGGGATAAAATGTAAATTCACAGCTAAATATAACCCTGAGTTTTGGTAGAGACAATTTAACAAGCAGTAGAAATATCATGGAAATCATTAAGGCTATAGAGGAGAGGTTGTGGAGTATAAGAATGTCGCCTAATGGAGTGACCAAATCTAACCATTTTACCTTATAATGAGACAGCGAACCCAACACCAGGCTTAATACAGGATGGGTGAACTTCTTAAGGAGTAAAAAGGTTTCTTCCCAAGAAGTAAGGCGTAGGATCAGGGATGGTCAAACCAAGTATAAGAAGAAGATTGTGTATAAGGTGGCACAGGGTGTCAAGATTCAACTTGGTGACTGGGTGAGGATAACGATGGGACATTAAGTTAGCAAGGGACAATCATTTTTTTCAGATCTGTGGCGAGTGAGTGAGGTTTTTACCAATGCAGTGAGAGTGCAAAATGGGATTATATGGAATTTAAATAGGGTAGTTAAGTGGAGAAACATGAGGAGTGGGAAAGGAGGAGATTCTAAAGTCAAGATAAAAGAGTTCCTTTAGAGTGTGTTAAGCATGTGGGAGGATGGGAGTGAATTACCGCAAGAAATAGATAATCTAGAGAATTTGGATGCAAAAGAGATCAGAAATGTAGGTAGTTCATGCTCAGAAGTGAATCAGAGTAAAAGGAGAATATGGAGACCACTAAAGTGGACAAAGGATCATATGTTGAGATAAAAATTATTGGGAGGGTAAAACCATGAAGTTAGTTATGCCTTTGATCACCTCAAGTCAAAGCTTTGTTCTTCAGCTTATTTATCATTGCTAGTGTATATAGTTCTTCGTGCTTTTGGTTCTTTAGTAGTTATGGGAAGGGGGTTGTATCTTCATGTTTTTATGTTTTCAGTTGTTATGGGAAGAGGATGTGTTGCGTTATGAATGTTAGCATGCCTGCATTCCATGGTGGTATAGAACGTGGAACATGCTCACGTTGGAACACGGCAGAACCAAGAGGGAGTGTCATGGATGGGGGTGGTTGCCAGAGGTGCTCCTGAAACACAATTCAATAATGGCACAAGACTCACCTTCTTTTACTGCATCAGGATCTTGTTCTTTAACAACACGTAGTGCTTACCTTGGCAGGTCAGATCCGCACAATTATTCTGGAATGAAGAGTATTGTATTATTCAGTCTTATCCCTAATATATTGCCGTGGGTATGTTGTGGGGCATGTATGTTAGGAATTGTGCAACATAAATGCTGGTGCATGCCTGGAGGATGCCCACCAATAATGGCCAAAGGTCCTTCGGGTTCTGATGGACTGGCTGTTAACTTACATAGCGAGGGGAATCATCTGCATGCAGGAGGTCTACCCAAAGTACAAATGACACCATGTTTTGCACTAACAAAGACAGGTACAGTAGTCGATAAAAGACAAGAGGAATATTTTCATATTTCACATTCACCTCTGTAACACACTTGAGTATGGCAAATATATAAAAGTTGCAGTGAGGATTCACTGTGCCCTTTTCCTTCAAATAGGTCGATATAAAAAGTGCCTTGCATCAGTCAGACACCTAAAAAAAGGTTTTCCAGGATCCGAAGCTACAATTCAAGACCTTTAGTAGAAAACTGTTTTAAGAGGGCCTGGTAACACATTGTGAGAAAATGTGAGGCCACTGATGCTTTTTTGAGAGTAAGATGGTTGGTGCCACTTCCTGGGATTTGCACAGAGTTCTCCAGATGTTGCACTCTTCTCTGTGGAGTGGAGACAAAGAGGGAGTAAGAGAACAATCATAGACTGGAGTTTGGATTTCGTAACACAGTTTTATTTTCACTGCAAAGTAAGTTGCTTACCTCAAAGAATAATAACAAATAAAGCCCTGTGCACAACAGTGCAGTTACTTGAAAAATGATAAAGGGTCCCTTCTGACGGAAGTCTATCTTCTCAAGTTCCTTCTGGCTCTAGGCTGCAGGCCCACACGCTTTCCAACATTAAGAATTATAAGGACGGTTTGGGAGAATGCCTTTGGAGCTGTGGGTTCTCCCTACAATAAAGGATATGAGCTTTTTTTCTTTAATAACGAAACAAGTTGCAGGATGGGTGAAACAAAACAGTGTATAGTCCAACAAGTCCAGGCCCTAGCCTAGAAAATAAGATTTTATGGATGATCATGGTAGGACAGCGCCTACCCAAGTCCCGGAAAATCTTAGGGAAATACCTACATGAGCACTTATTTCGTCACATTGGGGTCTGGCCCAGTGAGACCCAAGTCATAATTTGGAATTTATTTCTTGCCCGGTTTGCCTCCTCGGACTATTTGGGGCTTCCAATGGTCCTTGGACCCCTCATGTTCTCATGGGTCTGAAATACAGGGGTGCTTACGGACCCCTGCTTCAGGCTAGGCTGTCTCACATGGGACATCTCATGAAATTGGAAGGTGCATAGTTCTCCCACCTCCCCTAGAAGTTCTCTGTGGCTTAGTTCTACCTACCTTCGACAATTCAGGCAGTCAATCCCCCCCCCCACCTGAGTTGGTCTGGATAGCAGATTCGGTATTGCGTACTTTCATCGACACCCATTTTAACAACAGTAGTTTTGCTGCAGGGTTTATTTCTGAAAAACGTAATCGACATCTTTTTGGGGGGGGAGGGCAAATAAACGGTGGGGGGGTCAGAAACAAAAAATAATTGTTAAATGACAGGGCCCTTGGGGGGGGTGAACCCCTCCCCCCCAAAAGAAAAGAAAATGTCGAGGGCGTTTTTCAGAAAAAAATAAGCAGCAAAACGGGTATTGATATGGAAGGACATAGAACCAGATTCTCACCCCACATGGGTCCCAACACTAGGGTCTCATCTTGCCAATGCTTGCTCACTACCACACTAATATGAACCCCACTCTTTCATACTGGTATCCCTGATAAAGAGTATATAGTGTCCCTCACTTGCTTCTGCAACCTTAGACTCCAGGATCTTGCCACTTGTCCCTTGGTATCCTCTCTCCTGCACTTTGGACCTTTTGACTTCACCAATGGTGATTTGTTACTTTGGACCACTCTGTCCTCCTCTTGGCTCTTTCCCCCTCCTCTTGTTCTTGTGCTCCCTCCTCCCAACTCCTACTCGCTCTCTCTTCCTTTATCCTCCTCCTTCAAATGTTCCTTTCCCCTCTACAACTCCAACCTTTCTCTCTCACTTTCTCCTCTCTCTCTCTCTCTCTCTCTCCGCTTCCCAATACTTCCTCCTGTTCCCCTGCTGCTCTCCCTCCCTGCAACACCATTTCACAGGAACATTGTCCCTCACAAAGATAGAGGAAACTGGATACATTTTAAGGACTCTGATTCGCGGTCTTGTTAATCCTGTTAACCCTGTCCTTTATTGGCCCTGGCACCTTGTACTAACCTGTTGTATCCTAGTGTATTGTGCTGCAACCTTCTGACTGGAGTTCCAGATCGTTGGAAGGTTGAAGCACGGAAACCGGAGATGGTTGGGGGGAGTAAAAATAGAGTGAGAGAGTTAGAGAGATTAGGGAGCAGGTTTGCTCGGATCTCTTTTGAAGAATAAAGCTGCAGTTCACCTACCTGGTCCACTGTGTCTTCTTTTCAACAGACACACAACACACAACGTTCTCCAAATGTGTGTAAACCCTCATCCAACTAATTTTTATGTGAGGGCAGATGTCTTCAGTTTTAGATTGTTTGACCACCATTTTAGGGTTTTAGGTTTTGCCAAGCACTGCTATTAGATGTCCAGGTACTTGCACCATTTTGCAGCTGCTACCAACAATGTGTAGTTAATTCCACAACAGCTGTGCCTGGCAAGTGCCTTTCCCATCCCTACACAAAAGCCCAATCTGTTGACATTGCCAATGCTCGTTTTAATTTGTGCTCTGTCAAGCTCAAAAAAAGGACTTCAGTATTTCCAATGTCATGGTTGGGAAGAATTGCAGAAGTCACCTGTTTTCTGTTTAAGTGGGGACATGCTAGAAGCAAAAGTTAAGAGTCCATGAGTGCATGACGGGTGTTTTCCCCATTTCTTTCTAGCATAGGCAGCCTAATAGTAGTCCAAACGAATTGATGAAACTACCAGCTATATACTATACTAAGTAAATAAATGATCCCATTATCTAGAATTAAGAACCCTCATTAGTCTGTTGGCCAGGTGCTTCAGGCATTGTTGTTCTCCAAACCAATCGGGGCCTGGGGTCACAGGAAACGTTTGTGTCGAGCACTTGTGCTAGTATTGACTTGGTCCGACATCGCATATTGCAAAACCTGAATTAGGTTTAAGTACTGCACGCTTTCTGTGATGAAGCCACCATACAAATTACCAGCTGATAAAAACAGAGGGACATAAAAGTTTATGCACCAGTAGGCAGCCATTTAAAAAGGAAAAGTGGAGGGTCTACGGTGGGTCTGCCAAATGATTTGCAGCCACACAAGAACACTGAAAAAGCATAAACAGCCCCCATCTGGTGGCTACTTCCCAGTGCCATATTTACTGAACTGGAAGCCTATTTTATTTCCTCCTTTTGAACACCCTTCTACCATGCTGCATGGAACGTACTTTACCTGACGCCCAGGCTATGCAATTTAGAGAAGCCAAGTCAGAAAATAACTGGCGGAAAAATCTATACATGACATTTCACAACCATTCAAAGATTTACGCAAACTGTACAATAAAAAGCACGTTCCAAGAGCTGCCGGCTCAGTGCCCTGCCTATGTAGTGCGGTCATGAAAGTCAGTGAAGTGGAGAAGAGACGCTTTGAGGCCTGATGCTGTGTTGTGATGTGATGGAAACAGTGGTAGAGGTGTACCAAAAAAAGTAGTGGAACTTTGACCTCTGTGGGGAACCGGGTAGGCAGGAGCATAGTGCAACACATGACGAGGCTTTGTGACCGCGTCGGTTTGTCAACCAAGTGGGTAGAGCAGGTGAAAGAAGGCAGTGCCCTTGATTAGTGAATGTTGCTTAAGAGCATGTTGCTTAAGAGCATGTGGCATAAGACCATGTGCCATAAGAGTGTGTGCTGTAAGAGCACGAGTGGCGTAATAGTGTGTGGCATAGGTGTGTGTGGCATAAAAGCATGTGGCATGAAGAATGTGTGGCACAAGAGCATGTGGCCTAAGATTGGGTAGTTTAAGAGTGTGCAGCATACGAGCAAGTGGTGCAAGAGTATGTGGTGTAAGAGTGTCAGGTTTGAGTGTGTGCAGTGCTTCAGTTAATATATTGAAGTGGGAGCATTTTGTTCCCTATTTTTTTTAAGTTAGTAGTAAAATGATTTTAGTCCCATTCCCAATGGGAGCATTTAATGAACCTCTAAAATGATGGGTCAACTGTAGAATCGAAATGTTTCGTAATAAATATTTCTTTGGATGAAGTTGTTCATGTACATTGAAACAGATACATATTTACCTCTTCAGACCAGGCAGTAATAACAGAAGAGCTTCTTCCAGTGGCACAACATGTACTACTAGTCCAAACATATCCATGCGGCTGTGTGGGTGAAAGCAAGTGGGAATGGCTCCTAGCATCTGTTTCCTATTTTTGTTGAGAGTATTTATACTCCCAATGTTCCATTTGTTAGAGTATTTTCCTATTTTTAGGGAGTAAAAGTGGCCGAGACACCCCCATATCTAGGGCTGAGTGTGTGGCATGAATGTGTGTGGCATAAAAGCACATAGCATAAGAGCATGTGGCGTAAGTGTGCGGAATAAGTGTTTGTGGCATAAGTGTGTGTAGCATGTATCTGGGGTGTAAGTGTGTTCGCCATAAGAGCATCTGTCATAAGAATGTGTGGCATAAAAGCATGTGGCCTAAGAGTGTGTGCCATTTGAGCATGCGCTGTAAGAGTGTGTGGCATAAGATCAGGTGGCATAAGCGCATGAGGCCTATGAGTGTGTGTGGCATAAAATCACATAGCATAAGAGCCTGTACTATAAGAGCATGTTGCGGAAGAACATGTGCATACGTTTTTGTGCCATAAGAATGTGAAACATGATGGCCACGAGGGGGGTGCACTGATGAAGGGAGTCTGTGCACGCCCCCCTCCCGTTGCGGACCCGAAAAGTGGTGAGAGCCCCCACTTTTACAACAGGGGGTATGCAACCCCAGATTACAGGACTGGTGAAGTTCCCCCACCTCTGAGGGCAAAACAACGGTCAAAATCGGACCGGTATTGGCAGAGTTCGGCCCTGCAGGTGCGGCAGAGGCCGAAAACAAAAGCGATTTCTCCCACCAGAGTTACAAGGAGAGGACACGTGCAGGGGCGTTGCTAGGGGGGGGAAGGGGGGTATAGCCCCTGATCTTTTGGTTGTAGCCCCTGATAGAATCTCAGGAGCTACAGCCAAAAGGCTAGCTAGCCCCCAGTCCCAACAGTTCCAACATCAGCTTAGCCCCGGGTCTTTTCCAGACCTAGCAACTCCCCTGGACACGTGCATGGCCTGCCAGCCCACCCAGAGGCCCTACCGGACAGCCTAATTTGACATTGTGCTCTACTGTATTGGTTCAGGTAAGAGTATGTAGACTGATATGTGGATATGCCTAGTCACAGTGCTTCATTTCCAAACAGCGGTTTTTAAACGAATGGTGCGGTAATCTCCGTTTAGCACAAACGTACTTCTACCTGAAAACACTGTATTGCCACAGCATTCACTCCTAACCATCATAGCTGTGCCTATCCAATTGACTGGTTGCCCTTCCCAATTTGTGCCTGAACTGCATTGTTCTAGCGCTCATACCGTAGCCATAGTTTCTCAATGTTGCATCTTGACCATGTTGTGCTATTATTGATTGATGCATCATGCCCATCTTCTGCTATTACTAAATGTTGCATCTTGCCCACTTTGTGCTATTATTGATTGATGCATCCTGCCTATTTTTGTGCTACTACTGAATGTTGCATTTTACCCACTTTGTACTATTTTCGACCAAAATTTATTGCGGATTAGCCTGATCTATTGTAACCATACTAAACATAAGTGCCCATATGACCTCACCTTTGCTCCTGAACCTCGGTATTTGCAACCCCCAACATGCTCAATTGTGCCTACTGTGCTGCACCCAGTAACCTATATGACCTTAGTTAATTACTGCACGCTAATGCCTCCTGTAATCCTCTCTTGCCTCATAATTCTACCTAGTTCATTGTCCTCACCTATGATGGCCTATAAAGATACAAGCAATTACTTCCTACCAACCTACACTGACCTCCATACCCAGCCTCGCACACATGGTGTTTCCTTATCTATGTCCCGTACATTACCATTATCGGACAACATTCCACAGTCACTATTCCTACCGGCCTGTCACCCAGTAACACCTAGCAGGCTTATCCCACCAACATTTTGCAACTCTCATCCCTTCACACCTGCACAATGGATCAATCTCTTTGCTACGAAACCCACACCTAATCAACCTTGCCCAACCAAGGCTAGGAATTTAAGACTAGGCTCTAGACTACAGCCAGGACATATAGTATCCAACCATAAGCATAACACTACTGCTAAATGCTCTGTTACTAGAATCAAAGTACCTAATGCCTCTGTCAGCTCCAATAACAATGTACCTACGCCTAGTGACTCCACATCTCACATGGAAACTAAGTCACAGAGCTTTAACTCCGTGATTAAGGGTGCCCTCATTAACGTGAGATCTATATCAGTCCACTCTCTAGATATAGCAGATATCATAACCGCTAACGACTTGGACTTTTTGGCCATAACGGAGACGTGGCTCCATGCCACGTCTGGGCCCGCCCTTGCTCTTGCCATTCCAGATGGATACTCCATAAATCAATTGGACAGAGAGCTAGAAATAGGTGGCGGTGTAGCATTTATTGTCAAAACCACACTAAACATAAGGCCCATACCCAACCTAACACTCCCTTGAGTGGGGAACTACTATTGATCAAGCTGCCCATCACAGCTTCTCGAACACTCACAATTCACCTCATATATAAACCTCCTGGCTCTACCTCCACCTTTGAAGAAGACATTACTCTTCTCCTCTCCAATAACACCAAACCCAGCCCTCAGATCTTATAATTAGGTGACTTTAATCTAGGCTTTCAGGACCCAAAAGACAACAAAGCATCTACCCTTGCCAACTCTATGTCTGAATAAGGCTTTACACATCACATCACCCTTCCCACACACAACAAAGGAAGAAACCTAGATTGTCTGGCCGACCTAAACTGCGACACTAATATCCTTTCCAACACACTGTGCGCATGGATGGACCACCACCTTATCACATTCACTATCAAAAAAAGACAACCTGCTGGACCAGCAAACACCCATTGCTCCACCAACATGCACGAGAAACAATCGAAACATAACAGTGGAGAAATTACTTCCTTTACTACAGCCGATCATTGACTTCACGCCTACTAACTCTGACCCTACTGCCCTAGTATACCTATATAACCTTACCCTGCTTAACACTATCAATACCATAGCACCACTCAAAATGCGCAAAGCCAACCCCTGTGCGCATCTAAACTCATGGATTACCCCCAAACTAAAAATCCTACGTAAAAATTAGAGAAACACAATCTTCTTGGAAAAACTCCCCCTCAGCCATTACCAAGAACAAATTTACAATAGCATCCAACAATTATAAAGATGCAATTCTCCAAACAAAATAAAACACCTACAATGATCGAATGATCAAAAGCTAAATCTAGTACGAAAGAGCTCTTTAACATTCTAAGAGAGCTAGAATTCCCTTCTCCTTTACCAGACACCTGTATTAAAGACACCACATGGTGCACTAACATTCCGAAGGCTTTACTCAACCAAATATTAATGTTACAAACTAAACTAGAGGCCAAAAAACTCAGTCTCCTCCCCGACACAGCGCAACCTCTACCACCAAATAAACATCCCAACACAGTTGAAATGTTCAACTTCTCACCTCTTTCCAATAAAGAGGTTGAGGACATCATTTTAAAGTTGAAACCGTCAAGATGCCAGGGAGACATCTGCCTGGCACCCATCATTAGGGATGCAGCAAAGCACCTGGCACCATGTATCACAACTGTAAGTTAAGCCTGATTTGAATCAAGCATAGTCCCAACAAATTTGAAAGACGCGTGGGTTCTTCCCCTACTAAAAAAATAACACACAATTTAAACCCAAACATTCCCACCAACTTCAGGCTTAGTACAACAGTGCCATTTCTTTAAAAGAAATCTTGGACAGAGCAGACTACCTGCAGATCCAGAACCATCTAGAAAAGCACAAACTCTTGGGCCTCAGGCAATCAGGCTTCCGACCACAACAGGGCACGGAAACGCCCTTGATTGACCTCAAGACCTAAATGGACTACCTAAAAGACAATGGCAAACTCGCCCTCGTACTACTATTAGACCTCTCAGCTGCATTTGACTTGGTTAATCACAAAGTCCTATGCAACCACCTCTCATCAGCAGCCCACTTCTCTGACAAAGCAAAAGCCTGGATTCAATCCTTTCTAAATAATAGATCCATGAGTGTCTTTGCACCCTCGGCCTCTGCTGATCCAGCTACAGTCACATGCGGAGTCCCTACCTACCTTGAGAACAGAACCCTCCTTCCATCTATTTAGAAAAAACTCTAAAACCTGGTTTCTCTCGCAAGAAGTCTTAGAATCCCATGACTATACTTACCGAATTTTCAACTGTGTAACCCTTGACCGTTTTTTCCACCACACTCTATCTGTAATAATCTGTCTGTAACAAATGTATCATATGTAACTGTAAGTAATGCACCTTGAATCCTATGTAACTGTAAGAAATCCGCCCTTGTAACTGTAAATAATGCGTCTTGTATTATATGTACCTTAAGAAATACGCCCAGATGCCCCAGGGCTTGGTGCGCTATATAAATAAATAAATAATTTTGGCAAGGGAAGGAGTCGGGCGACACGCGATGCAGTACAGGGAGTTGAGTGATCCCTGCACTTGCAAGAAGGGCAGAAATCCCTCCGATGGACCAACCGAGGCTGGCCGCACCCGAGAGTCACACGGTGGACCCAAGTGAGCACCCGGCAGCCTCTGGGTATCCTCGGTGCGGCCCGTGCACCCCCCGCAGGAGTGGTGGGGGACAGCTGGTCACGAGGCAGAAGAGAGCAGCCATGCTGCCTAGGCCAAAAAGCCCACTGGGCACAGCGTGTCGTACCTCAACCTCCAGGCCGTGGCTGACGCTGCTGAGAGGACGGGACTCTCCCTGGCTGCCCTCAAGAGGACTCTGAGTGCCCAGGGATATGACTGGACAAGAATAACAAGACAGTCAAGCTTGCAGTCAAAAGACTGGTGAGCAGGAAAACCCTAGCCCAGGTCAGGGACACCAGAGCCTCTGGATCCTTCAAGGCCAACAAGAAGCAGTCACAGGGCAGGGAGAAGGCGGCCAAGAAAGCTGCAGTGAAAAGTAAGATGCCTGCAGCAAAGAAGCCTGCCGGTGCTGCCAGGAGGCTCAAAAAGGCTCCCGCTGGAGTCAAGAAGAGTCCCAAGAAGGTGAAGAAACCAGCAGCAGCCAAGAGCCCTAAAAAAAACAAAGCTGCTCCAGCCAAGAAGGCTGCCAAGAGCCCTGCAAAAGCCAAAGCTGTGAAGGCGAAAGCGGCAAAGAAGAGCCCAGCCAAGGTCTTCAAACCCAAAGCAGCAAAGCTCAAAAAGGCTGCACCCAAGGAGAAGTAGTGACTTTTGCTGAGACCCTTAAAAGCTGCAGCATCAGGGAAGTACTTTGTGGGCCCCTGGAGCAATCACCAGAGACGGGGGACAGGCCCAGATACCAGAGCATGCTGTATATAGTCGAGGTCCCCCTCATCACCTGAGGGAGAAGAAGGGACACTCCGACAGTGGCGGGGAGGTGAGGGCCCCCTACATATAATGACATCCATTGATAAGCGGTAGTTGATGTCCCAGAGTGGTCAGCCAGGGGGGCATTGTCTCACCAGAAAGGAACTGGTTTGACGACAGGGGAGCCCCCACCCTTAAAATCAAGAGGCAGTCTATCAATTGGGAAAGAGTGGACGGGCAAGGTGGATGGCCCCTAGTAGCATGCTCTCGCTCTGAAGGGTGCTCTACAACCCACCATGGGCCAACCTCTCGAAATCGATGCAGGTGGCTGTCTCCCCGGTACTCACGAGATATAACTGAGTAGTCAAAGCTGCACAAGAGGCTGGAGATGAGTCTTAAGTTACTGCATTAGAGGTTGATAAGCGATTTGTAGGTTGCATCAGCAAAAAGTGGAAGCCGTGGCAGTGTACGTCTGGAGCATCACCTCATACATTCAGGTATGCATGTCATTGAGTGGTGGCACATGGATGAGAGATCTAAGTTAGCCAGTTTTTAATATACACCAAGGAGGAACGTGGGAGGGACTGCCTTGCAGGACATCATGTCTTCCGGGGCCGGGGGGGGGGGGGTGGGATGAGTCCACGGCAACCAAAAAAGATGTTGCAGCACTAATGGAGGAGATTAGAAACATGAGGGCGGACATTGGAAGAAGGGTTAATAAAATTACCCAAAGGATCAATAGAATACAGGAGAGACTGGAGGAAGTGGAGCATAACTAATCCTCCCTGGACACCCAAATGGATGTGCAAATGTATGAAATGGAAAGGAGAGAGGCTGAGATCATACTGAAAATGGACGACCTTGAAATCCACGAAAGGCGGAACAACCTAAGACTTTTTGGAATCCCAGACAAAGAGGGGGAGACGGAGATGGATTTGAGAAGAACTTTACATGAAGTCACGAAACTCATTTTTGATGACGACCCCATTGATGAAGCAAAAATTGAGAGGATTGATAGAGCAGGTGGCTCAGTGGGGGGCCCTAAATCAGTCCTTGCCCACTTCCACAACTATTCCAACAAGCTTAATATCCTTAAGAAAGCAAGAAAGAAAGGCTTGGTAATGTATGGCACGACTAGAGTAACGATTTTTCAAGATCTGTCCTCTCTGACCCTTGCCAAAAGAAGACTGTGCTCACCCCTTACGAAGTGGTAAAATGAGAAAGAGGTCCAGTACAGGTGGGGGTTCCCATTCTCCATCGCTTTTGAAGTGGATGGGTGCAAATACAAACTGACTACTGAGAAGGATATTTGCAGAGTCACAGGGGAGCTCGTAGGATAAGCCGGAACTCCTCAGAGTACAAAAGAAAAGGTGGCAGGCGACAGACAATGGCGTATCAAGGGTCTGAATAGAAGATGAATGCCATGATCCCAGAAGTTTAGAAAGTTGAACACATCCCCGGCAGCCGAGACCTATATTAGTACTGGTGCATAATTTTGCAGTAGACACCCAAAAAGGGGATGTCACAATTAGAGGAGACTCAGGTTGTGGGGGCCGGATTGTGGTTTACTGAATATCCAACTGCCTCTTAGCATTTCAAAAGAAGTGGTGCCGGGGCTGAGGGTTGTGCAGAGTTTCAGTTCATGTTTGATAAGGGAATGTTAGGGGGTGCGAGCAGTGGGGCTCTAGAGTAAGTGGTTTGGATGGAAGGGATCCGATCGAACGGGTTCGGTTGGTGGTTCGGTTTTGACCTAGTGATGCTAAGTGGGGAGTCCCGGGTGCCCTTTGGGATGGGGGGTTGCAGGAGGAGGGTTGGGGGGAAATTGGGACCTTGGTATGGGTTTTTTCCTTTTGGTTTTCCTTTTATGACAACGCTCGAATTGGCACACGAAGGCTTGCCAGGAGGCAAGGAGGGTGCTCCTAAAGTGGGTACATGATGGCTGCAGTGGAGGAATGGGTGCGGGGGGGCTGATTGAGGATTGGCACTCTTAATGTCTAAGGGCTGAACTCACCAACAAAAAGATCCCTGGTTGCAAGGGAACTCGGGAGAGCGGAACTGGGTGTCCTTTTCCTCCAGGATACTAAATTTAGTGAGGGAGAAGAACAAAGGATTCCATGTGGATTAGTTGGCCAAGAATATTGGAGATCAGGTCCTTTAAGGAAAGCAGGAGTGGGTATCCTAATAAGTAGAGCACTCAAGATGGAGGTGTCTACGGTCTCGTCAGATGTGGAGGGGAGAGCCCTTCTGGACTCAGGTACCATTAAGAAGGTGCACTTTATGCTCACCCCAATGTATGCCCCAAACCAGGGACAGTTGAGATTTCTGAAGAGTACCCTCTCGAAAATACTGGTAAAAAGCTCAGGACACATTATTACAAGAGGTGACTTTAATATATGGGCAGATGTCAAGTTAGACAGACAGTTGTTGCACTCTAGGGAACAAGAATTGGCAAGGCCGGGATATGGGGAGGTCCAGGAGACAGTGGAAGTGTATGGATTGTGAAACATATGGCATCATTTACACCCACAGGAAAGGGTGTACACCTTTTACTCGTCCCCCTCCCCCCCATGGAACCTTTACTAGGATTGATTATATGTATATTTCACTGGACTTGTGGGAAGAGGCACAGAGTTCAGAGATTCGCCGATTTCCTGGTCCGACCATGATATGGTGATGGTGAATTTGGGCTGGTTGGAGATGAGCCACAGAGGCTCAAAATGGAGGTGCAATGAATCCCTATGGAAGGACCCAGTAATCCAGTTGGAATTGGCTAAGAAAATTGGGGAATACATCAATATGAATTACACAGGTGAGGTGGAGAAAATAATTGTTTGGAAAGTGGGGAAGGTAAACTGGAGGGGGATTCTGATTAGGGAAGGGGCCCGGAAAAAAAGGGAGCAGACACTTATTGAAAATAGTCTGAGGGAGGTGATAAAACAACTCGATAAATGGGAGCACGAGTCCTTGGAGGGGCGGGAGGACTGTGTTATGGATGTGAGGGGGGAAAGAGAGGAGCTGCGGCTTCTGGAGGAAGGGAACATGATTTGCAACTTGCAATTTCTGAAACAGACATTTTATGAGAAAGGGGACAAGGCGGATACACTCCTGGCAGCTAGCTAGAATAGGAGAGCAGCGAGTTAGGGAGGCTATCCCGAACACTGAAAGATTCCAGAAATGGTTTGAGATGGGACTGGAAAGGAACCAGCCAAATTTGGAGGGAAGGTAGCTTCATCAACATAAGCGAGGTGGAGGGGGTGCTTGGCATAGGTAAACTCTCACTCTTCTCATACCTTCAATTAAAGGGGGTGTTAACTGGAGTGGGTTGGAGGGAACAGATACAGAGAGACCTCATCCTCTTTGAAAACCTCTTAGATAAAGGGACTGAAATGAAGGGACTCATCTCTGCGATGTATGAGGCTCTTGTGTAATCCAGGAGTTGGTCCACTGAGAAACTTAAAAGACGGTGGGAACAAGACATGGGGGTTTAGATCAGCTCTGTGATGTAGACTCTGCAGGGGAAACTTCTCATACATCGATCTCCAGTCAATATAAGCTGCATACCATCAAGCTCCTTCACAGGTGGCAATATGATCCGTCAGACTTTCCAAAATGTTTCAAAAGCCAGCCCTTCTTGGAGCGAGGGCTGACTATTGGCATATGTGGTGTGGGTGCTCAAGGGTAGAATTCTTTTGGGGCTGGATTAAGGAGCTGGACGGGATCACCAGGGTTAAATTGCCCATGATGGTCTTGTTTGGTTTGAAGGGGGGAGGAAGGAAAAGATGTCAGACTGCCGAAAATGGCCTTGTCTCTCCTTTTAGCAGCAAGAGCTTGTCTAGCCATGAAATGGAAAAGTGTACACCACCCAGGGAAACGGGAATGGGTCAATGTTGCTATGAACATATGTATCATGGAAAGAATAACAGCATGGCTCCATGGACAGGCAGACCCTCTTGAAATGGAGGGGGGAGAATGTTTTGATAAATATATGAAGGCCGGAGCAAACCTATCAGCGGGTAATACAAATGAATGAGAGAGAGGGATCTCAGAGTTCTTAGTGGAGATGAACATTGGCCGTGCCTGGAATGTTAATGGAATCACACTTTAATGCACACCTGAGCAGTGGCCAAGTGCCAAGGGTCAATGTTTACAAAGTTTTAGTCAGCTAAAGGTTTAAATATGTGGTTTAAGAAGTGAGAAATCAGTACCAAGTTGGGGGGGGGTGACTACAAGGGGGGAGGGTGCGAGACAGTTGAGGGAAGTTATTGTGGAGAGGTGTGCAGTGAGGAAAGAATGGGTTTCTGCTGACCGACCTGCCTCAAAAAGTTGATTATTGTATTTTACCAAAACTTATAATAAAGAAAATTTAATTAAGAATGCATTAAAAAAAGAATGTTTAGCATGTGTGTGGGATGTGTGTGTGATATAAGAGCATATGGCATAAGAGCGTCTGTCGTAAACATGGGTGGCATAAGTGTGCCATACGAATGTTATGTGGTATAAAAGTATGCAGCCTAAGAGTGTATAGCATAAAAGTTTGTGGCATATGTGTGTGTGGTACAAGAGTGTGTGCCAAAAGGGTGTGTGTTGTAAAGTTGTGTGGCATAAGAGCACATGGCATAGGAATGTGTGGTGTATGCATGTGTGGCATAAGTGCGTGTGGTGTAAGTATGTGGTGCATACACGTATATAGCATAAGAGACCATGGTGTATGTGTATGTGGCTTACAAGTACATGGCATGAGTGTGTGCCATAAGAGCATGTGGGGTAAGAACATGTTCCATAAGTGCATGTCATAAGAGTGTGTGGCATAAGAGTGGAGGCATAACAGCACGTGCCCAAGGAGTGTGAGTCATCAGAGTGTGTGGCTTAATGGTGTGTGTGTGTGTGGCATACGTGTGTGTTGTGTATGTGTGCATGGTGTAAGAGTGCGTGGCATATGAGCGCATGGCATAAAAGTGTGTGGCAATCCGCTGAGTGCTTCAACAAGTGCTGTCTCGCTGTGTTGACCGAGTGAGAAGGAGTTTTTTGCTTTCCTTGGCGGAAAGAATTCCCCAGCCATACTAGTCAGTTGTGAAGATTTAAACAGCAGCATCACGCATCAGTGTGCGCAAAGCTGAGTGCTTCAATGAGGGCTGTCTGGCTGCAGCAGAGGTGGCAAGGTTAAAGGCTCTGGTTGAAAGTTGGATTGAGGAGGTGGCTGCTGTCTGTTAATCATGCCGGTAAGAACAAGGAAGAATACAAAAAGAAGTCAATCCTCTAAAGAGGTGGCTAAGCCATATGGCAAAGTATTGACTATGGGACTAAGTAACATGGGCAGAGAGGAAAACTGTAATGAGAGCCATTTTGGTAAAATTACCTCCTATTGTTAGGGGAAGGATTTGACAGAGTTAGAGACTCATTTAAAATTAATCTGGATGACAAAAGTACATACTCCCCAAAATTAAGGAGTGAAGGGATCTCAGTTCACTGACAAGAGACTTGATAACAATCAATCATTAGTAAATGTATGTTATTCCCTTCAAAGAGATCCCTTGGGAGGCAGGGAGGTTATCAACCATGTAGTGAATCAAGCAATCTCAATTGAGCAGGAAACAGAGATTGTTATGGAATCCAGGCTTTCAGGCTCTCCGGATTTGGAGAGACTGGTATCCAATGAAGGATTAAAATATGACCCTGTGTAAGGGATTGAGAATGTACAATCATCAATCTGCTCACAAGGGGAGATGTTTGCACTGGAGGCTACAGGGAAAGCTTTATTTGTCCTTTGCACTACAATGGCAACAGATATTAAAGAACACAAATATGCAGTGAGCAGAATTGTGGATATCATTTTAATTAATAGCAGCTTAAATGAGAATGGAGAACCAATAAGTATACTCCATACTCCAATTCCTGCACAGTATGGTGACAAACCGTCTTATGTTGAAGATGTTATTGTTCTGGATGTGAAAGAAAGAGCTCAAGATTATATAATTCTTACGAAACCCCAACCAATGACTGAATCCTCTGTTAAGATAGTGGGGATGGAGGAAGTGGCTAAATCGGCCGTTCATAAATGTAAAAGGAATACAAAATGTTTGCAAAGAAAGAGAAAGAGGCTGAGAAGTAAGAACAAGAATTCAGAGAGTTTAATTACCCCTTTCAATTTGCCACATTTATTGATGGAAAATAGTATCTCCTCAACATGTGAATTGAACAGAACAGTCCTCACTCTGCACCGCGAACAAAGAAAGCTATGCCGAGAAGACAAGATGAACCAAGGCAGAGGTGCGTGGATAATTGGCTAATGCAAATAAAAGTCCAATGTAGAGAGGGCCGAAAGACGATGCTGATGAAGCACAAACACACTCAGATAGATGCAAATAAACAGAATGAGGCATCCCTTGAGGGGAATGATACCCCTCCACTGGTAAGAAATCGAAATGAGGAAAACACTAGTCAGCCTTTATCAACTCAAGAAGAACCAATAGTGAGACTTAATAAATTCAATGTACAGAAAATTAAGTTTTTAGAAAAAGATGCCACGACGGAGAGTCCTTATATTAATAGACAGTGAATCCTGCAAATCCTACATACGATTTCTCATTTAACTATGATATCATCAGATTATGTAGTTAGGGTTGAATTGCTGGGTTCTAGCTGTGACCCGAACTGAGTGATTGTACATTTTACAACTCCAGTCTTTATTGATTATATACAAAAATATACTGAGGATATTTTAGAGAGCGGGTGTGAGCTGTACCCTTTGCAAACAATTGAGGCAGATCTAGAAGCAGACCCTTCTTGGTCAATCAAGGATTTGAAGAATTTTACATTTTTTAAAACCAATATCTCTCGAGAAATTAATCAATTGAAGTATACGATAAAATACTTTACATTCAGAGAAAAGGAAGAGGAATGGAGTTGGCTTCCAGCAATACTGGCAAAGAAGAATTGAATCCAGGTCATAAATGAAGTTAACCTGCTCCCCTGGAACTCAAGGGGATCACACTCCTTTTTGTACAACAAAGAGGGCAGGGATTTGCTTTTGGTATCCTACATTTTCTGCTTGCAGGAAACATGATTTATGTCTCCCTGTCATATAGGTGGCTTTGAAATCGAACACAGATTGGCACTAAAAAATAAAGTTGCAGGTAGACCCTCTGGGGGTCTTCTGACTGGGTTAGATCAACTTTCTCAATATGTGAATATCTCCCGCAGAAAGTTAATAGCAATGCCTTGGCTACAGTTCTAACTGATTTAAGCACAGGAAAGAGAGTAGAAATGTCGCTAATTGATATTTATGTTCGATTAGGTCAAGGCAACATCGAAGGGGCTGCGGTCCTATCTTGAGGAGGTGCTGGATGATTGGTTAAAAGAGGATTTAAATAGGAATGTAATAGTAGTGGGCGATTTCTATGGAAAATATGTAGCTATTGATGTGGAGTGGGATGATAATCCAAATGATGTGCTGGGGATTGAAAAAAAACTGGTTACTGTTTCTAAATGGGTGGGGATTAAAAATTGTAAATTCAGTGGAATGTTTAAGTGATGATAAAAGGGGGCAACCCTTCACATGGTTTAGAGCATTGTAAACATCTAGAATAGATTATATCTTTGCCTCCAACAATCCTTTCCTTTACGGAGGGATGCAAGACGGTTCTAACCAATGTGAGTGATCAGGTAGCTTTGAGCTGTACAGTAAACATACAGTGGAAATTCAATCAAAATGCAAGCCTGGTGGAAGAGGTTGGTCAAAGAAGTTGAATAAAATGGAGTGGTAGTACCATGAATCTCTTTAACGGCTTTATATGGGATATGCTTAAAAGAACTCACTTTGGTGAGGTGTCAGGTACAAATTGTTGTGATCGAGCTGAGGATATAATATTCCTAATCCATAGAGTGGTAAATGGATTAAGGGATAGAAGAGGGAGGGCTGTAATAGGTGTGAACCAAATGAATAGTAATATCTATGACCCATTGATGGTTAGAAGAAGGAAATTGGTTAAAGGGAAATTTGTTATATAAAAAAAATGCACTGGAGTGAATTGGAAAAAGCTGATGTTATTTCGTAATATTAGAACAAAGTATAAACATCGGATAATTGCTCATAAGAGATAAGAGCAAAGTGCAAACTGGTTTCTGACATTTGAAACCTTGGCTGGGGTTGGAAGAACATTTTGGCACTATGCAAATAGTTTTATGACCAAAAAAAGTAGGGAGCTGGTGAACCTGATCTCAGAAAAGGATTGGGGGGATCATATTCAAAAACTGTTCTACTAGATGGAATCTAGGAACAATGATTTAATAATGGGAACATTAAGGGAATATTGTAGGGCTATTAACAGAGGAAAATAGTTTACATTTGAATAAGAGGATCTCTATTGTAAAACTTAAATCATCTAGAACCCCTGGCCCTGATTGTATCCCACATGTTGTAATCAAGGAGAATCCCCATCTATGGACATCATTGTTTTATGGGCTTTTCAGAGACATTGTAAATTCTGGTCTAATCCCTACATCGTGGAAGAAAGCGAATGTCATCCCCATTTATAAGAGGGGATTAAGAACCAAACCCAATAATTGTAGGTAAATTGCATTAACTGATGTAATTTCAAATATCTTTTCCCTTTGTCTTGTGGATAAGCTGAATAATTGGGTGAATGAACACAAATTGATCCCATATCAACAGATGGGTTTAGGAAAGATATGGACTGTATCTATAATATTTGCAGCCCGACATATCTTATTAGAGACACACGGACTAAACCTGATGCTAGACTTTATTTGTTTCATAGATTATCCTATGGCTTTTGATTCAGTTTTAAGACCTTTGCTGTGCAAGAAACGAATGGGTCTGTGTTGTAACATAGGCATTTTAAATCTGATTATTCAGCTTTACCAGGAGACAAATGTTGCGGTTCGATTGAATGGGTATGGTGATATTTCGTCTGACATAGCAACCATCAGGGGAGTGAAACAAGGATGTGTCCTGGCCCCCCTCTTGTATAATCTATATGTAGCTGATATGAACAAGTGCCTAAAGGAATGAAATAATTTCCCCATGAGATTGGGTGAAGATTATACAGCATGGATATCATACGCCGATGAAACGCTACTGCTTGATTGAACCACCATTAGCCTGCAAAGAAGCATTCCAGCCCTGGAAAAATATTCGCAGGAAAATGACCTTTCTCTCAATGGTCAAAGAACAAATATTATGATAATAGGAAAGTTAGGAAAAAAGGAAAAAAGTTGTGTGTGGAAATGTAATGAACTCCAATAGAGGTTGGAAAGGAGTTTACTTATCTTGGTTTTCCCATTAGTCATGTGTTGAAGGGGGGTATCACTGCTAATGTGGGGGAAACTAAGATTATGAAGAAAGTGAGAGTAGTGAAAACCTTTTATATCTCATAAAGGTGGATATTCCATTCTGGAATGATTAAACTATACAGAACATGTTTAGTTCCAGCCATTCTTTATGGTTTAGATGTTTGTATGCAGAAGGATGTCAGGTGGTTAAAGAGATTAGAAGGGACGATATGGAGGTACTTGTTAAACCTGCCCACCTATAGAAGCGATACTATGTGAATTAGGTTTAACATCGATAATGACAGCATGGAGAGGTTTCAAAAGCTATATTTGAAAATGCTAGATATGGATCCAGATAGAGATACTCTATTAAAGTATTTTGTGCATCTGGCTAGTAAACTGACAGTGGAAGAAAACAAAAGTGTTGATTTGGGTATTTTGAAGAGGTTGTTTGTGGATTTTGGAGTAGTATTGATATGAATTTTAGAAGAAAAATAAAATGTAACTACAATCACCAAAATGAAAAGGAAAGCTAGTCTGTGGGAAAGAGGCCAGCTGGTAGATAGCTTATCCAAGAAAACAACATTTAAAGAATATTCAATGCAAGGGTTTCATTTTCCTCTACCTTTCTCCCATTTGGTTAATTCACAAAATATGAGGGTTAGAGATTTCATTTTGCGAATGGGATTAAACCAACTCGATACGTACAAAGTAATTGGTTCTTGGTTGGGAATACCGCAAAAGCAAAGAATGTGCAGACATTGCAGGGGTAATGTGGAGACACTTTGCCATGTTTTTGTCATAGTTTTCCGGTCATGGAAGCTCTGGTATAGGTGGAAGAAACGGAGGAAGGACTAATGCTCCCCTCAGCAACGCCACGCGCGTCCTAGTCATCTCCGCCTATATTTACCCGGAAGTTGCTAACGCACTTGCGTTGCAAGTTCCAGTGTTTCAGGAAGTGACTTCCAACACTCCTGTTCGTACGTTTTCCTCTCCGCTCTCAGGCGGTGTGTCCTCTCTCCCTGCTTTCAGCTTTACCTGCTCCTCCTTACCCATTGCCTGCCCGCTTGCCTCCTGTCCCTCTCTGTGCTCCTCCAGCTCTGCGCTCTCTCCTCTGCCATGCCGCTTTCTCTACTCCGTGTGCGGAGTCCCGCAGCCTCAGTGCGACGACTCGTTCTTGAACGAGGTCTTTTGGGTCCTTCTACATTACTATTGTTGCTTTCCATCATATGTTCCTATATTGTAACTCTGCTGCTAAGGACCAGTTCACGGACTTCCTCATTGGAAGGTACTGCATCACCACCTTTACAGCATTGCATGCTGGGACCAGAAGTCCAAGACCCGAACACCTCCATAACAACCTACCAGGGTTTTTCGGCAAGGCTTTTCACCTGGTCTGGGGTGGGCTCCCCGGGGTCCCCGCTGCCGGGCAAATAGCCTTATTGGCAAAGTGGCCTCCGGCAGAGCTCATCCTCATCTCTCCAAACAAAGGGGAAAGACTGTGAAGAAGTCATTTAGCAATTCCTGGAGATAGAGAAGAAAGGAGATTTCATCCGACGACTCATCGGACTTCCACACAGACGATCCATCAGACCTCCATACAGATGCAGGTGAGGAGTGGGTTGGTGATCCGGGTACTACTGAGCAAACAGAATCTGAGAGTTTTAACTAATTGTTCAGAGTTAACCATACATTATTAAGTAGGTTACATAAGTTTGTATTTAAAAGGGAAAATATTGGTAGGGATCAATTTTGGGCTACTCTATTTTCTGCTAATTCATTAGTAATAATGACTACTGCGTTTTTAATTTGGGAGGAGTTTTTAAAGAAGATATCTAATATTTAAAACTTAAATGTTATGCAATATGATATATGTGATTAATGTGTTAATGTAATTGTGAAATGTAATTTTGTGTTTAAGGTTTAAATCTAACCAGACCACATAAATAAAACAAAATTTAAAAAAAAGAGTGCATGGTGTAAGAGCATGTGCCCTAAAAGCATGTGCTCTAACATTGTGTGGCATAATAGTGTGTGCCATAAGAGCATGCGTAAAAGTGTGGAGTGTGTGGTGTAAGAGTGTGAGGCATGAGTGTGTGGCATGAATGTTTGTGGCATAAAAGCACATAGCATAAGAGCATGTGGTGTAAGAGCATGTGGCATAAGAGCATGTAGCGCGAGTGTGTGGTGTAAGTGTTTGTGGAATAAAAGTGTGTGGCATAAGAACTTGTGGCATAAAAGTGTGTGGCCTAACAGCATGTGGCATAAGAGCACGTGGCATAAACGTGTGTGCTGTAAGGGGGTGTGGCATAAGTGTGTGTGGTGTAAGTGTGTGTTGCATATGACAAAGGAGCATGTGGTGTATGTACATTGGCATATGAGCATATCACAACAGTGCATGTCATAAGAGTGTGTGGTACAAGGGTTTCTGGCATGAGAGTGTGTGGCATAGTAGTGGGAGGCAGAACAGCATGTGCCCTAAGAGTGTGAGTCATCAGAGGGTGTGGCTTAATGGTGTGCGTGGTAAGAGTGTGTTGCATAAGTGTGTGGACATCTGACTGCTCCTCTTCAGAATACTATTGTACTAAAAGTGGGAACGTTGCGAGTATGTGTGTAGCCCGGTCTGCCATGATGTATGACTGTGTGCACTGTGAGCCTTAACGTTTGGCTGTATGTCCTGAAGGCTAAGCGTTGGACGTGTGCACAGAGCAAGGATGTCGACACAAGTTTTGCCATTGCGACCTCTCCATCTGATGTAAGGACACTTCTTTACTAGCATGACTCCATGTATGTGTGTTGCTGCAAGCTTTATGAAAGGATGGGGTCTCATGTCCCATATTGTGCACTGACTGTGCCTTCCCTCTGCTCGTTCCTAGATATATTGTCAGTGTTTGGCAAAGTTACATGATATTTGTCCCTGAAAATGTGAGGGCCATTCACCTGCCATTTGGCGGTTCACGGTTGATCATGCACAGTGACTTGTATGGACCGATGTATCCACATGCTGTGCTATGCCTGGTGACCGATACACTTGTGCTACCCCTGTGGTGCCATCTGTGTCATTTGAAATAACGTTTACAGTTGTCCCAGACACCATGAATATGTCTGCGTGTCGTACATGGTGATATGTGTTCATCCTGATGCCCTGGCAGAATCATGCAAATATGCAGCTTCTTTCAAGTGCATCCTGAGTGTCTATGCAGGGGTGGTGGGTTCATAGTCCATTGTTGGGAGCTGTGACATTACATGTGGGGCATGCAGGGGGCCTGTGGAAGTCTATTGGTAGAAAGTGCTGTGGTGCTTTCTGACAGGTGAACTGTGGCTGCGTCCTACGTCAGGTAATCAAGGTTCACTCATGTTCATATTTCTGCAGGGTTGGACATGGGCTGTTATGTCGGGTGGAGGGTTGTGTGAGGCTCCCATTTAGGGAGAGGTGTTGTCCACAGTGGGGGAGTGTGGTGTAGTTCTACCTTACGTGGGTGAAGTGAAGTTGTTGCCACGCTGTGGGTGGACCTTACAAGTGAGTTAACGTTGTTCCATGTAGTGCACTCTCCCCTTGATCTTTCATGACAGTCAGTGCAGGAATGCAGTGTGCATCAACATTTTCATGTCACCACTTGGCCACACTTCAGTGCGCTCAATGATGTGTGCTTAATGTGATGCGTTCTGTGATGCGTCGACACTGACTGACGTTCTGCTTGTTAGGGCCAGCAGTTACAGATCCTTTTCTCATCAGTGCATCCACAGGATATTAGTTTGTACTTTTTCCTGTCATGGCTGGTGATAATCCTGTCGATGAGTCAGGTCATGTTGACCAACACTCTCCTATGTTGAAAATGGCGTTGTGCTCCGTCATGTGTAATGTCATAGGGCCACAGCATGTGACATGTATGCAGGTGTCGCCTCACTATTTGTGGAATCCTTTGTGATTTCGCTTTGGAATCAACACTGTGCCCACCCGTGAGCACACACTAACCCACCCACCTTAGTGCCCAGCAGATGATGTGTGAATTCAGAATTCCAAATTGGTGTGACAAGAGCATCTCATTCAATTCTTGGTGCCACTTCACCAGGGAGAGGTCCATAATGTGTGCATCCCAAGGTCCAGCCACTCACAGTTCCAGTTGTACATTGGGTGTTGGGATGTTTGCTTTGGTCACTTCTTGGGGTTACTTTGCAACTCATGCTCCCACTGAACGAGTCTCCTGTCCGTTCAGACCCCAAGTAGTGTGTGCCAATTGTTAGACATGCGCGCACGTGACGTAATTGTGGGTGAGGCTCAGCCTGTGCATAAAGGCACCACAACCATGCAACACATGAATGCGTATTGTACCCATGTGCACTCTCAGTTGTGTCCCAATAAGCCTCTGCAGCTTGTAGCGCAAGCACCTGTGGGAAGACATCGCAAAGGAAGCAAAGTGAAGAGGAGGTGGTAACAGTTGGCAATAAAGAAGAGGAGAGGAGAAGAAGAGGAGGTGGAGTGGAGGAAATCTGAAATGGGAAGAGGAGAGTTGCATAGCATTATGGGGAGCCTGAGACAAGGGACACTAGCCTATTAGAAAGCTTACCATCCAGGTTCCAGCAGGGATTGTGGCACAGTCTGATATGATATTTTATTTATATCGCGCTCATCAAACACAAGTGTTTGTGCCGATGGTACCAAGGGAACTGGGTTTGCCAATTCCCGGGCCCACAGCGATCTTGGCTAAGATCACCAAAAGTTGGACGACTAGCCCATGATCCAAGGACCTTTTCTTTGACTAACAGCTGGAAGAGGCTACAGAGGGAGAGACATGCTGCCCGACCATGTTCCTTTATCGGGTTGGATTTGCTCATTGTGGTTTCTTTTTTGGTTCCCCTTGCCCTGTTTCCAGTCCTACCAAACCGTTTGGCACATTTCTATTGTAAAAATGAAAACCTTAAACTTGTCAATCTGGGGAAGAGAAAACCCATTTTGTTCATGCTTGAAGTAGCCCTCTGCACCATGAGGTGAGGCTATTCCACTTTGTCCAACATGCTTGTTTGCACACCTGAAGTAACCCCCCACCCACACCATGAGATGAGGCTTTTGCAGTTTGTATACTCACACCTATTTTGTCTAATATGCTTTTTTGCACACCTGAAGTAGCCCCCGGCATCATGAGGTGAGGCTTTGCCAGTTTGTGTACTCGCACCTATTTTGTCCAATATACTTGTTTGCACACCTGAAGTAGCCTCTGCTCCATGAGGTGAGGCTCTTCATAGCATGTGGGTACCAACTAGCATCGCTTTAATCTATATGTGTACTCCTGCATTTTATGAACTGTGCTATGGAATGTCTGTAACTAGCGCCCAGATGCCCGAGGGTTAGGTGCCCTGAAATAAATGCCAAAATAAATAAATAAGCTATTATAGACATCCAAAATATAAAATGCTGTACAAATCCGCTGTACAATATCTCAGTTCTCTGCAGAAAAACACCCATAGTAATCAATTCATTATTAAAATATCCCAGTGTGTACAAGAAATACCATAACATTCTTGCATGAAATGCTAAAAAGATTCTCATAGAACGAACAAACCAGTCATGTTATGCATATTCTTTGTCTGATAATATCCCGGCACATGCAGGGCCTGTTAATAGATATTTTATGCCTTGCACTGAGGACTGATAAATTTTGTATCAGGTACAGCACATATATGATAAGTGGGAGGGCGGGGGGTGAAGAAGACTGCATCACAACCTGGGATGAATGTGCCCCCGACTCCGGTGGTAACGCTATTAGAACCCTGCACTGCTGTCCAAACACTGCCGGCAGTCCCTGGCGACAGGAGGAGGAACTGCTGAGCCACTGGTCCTGCATGGGAGGAGAAATGCAGTATGGTGCTCGACCTCGAGTGGATAGAGGGAGTTGCCAGTGTAGAGGTGGGAGCCAGGAGGGCAGTGAACCCCCAATGCATGCACAAATGGCAACCCAGTATAAGAAGCCCCAGTGGACAGGGACACAAGTCAGCAGACCCCGAAGCTGGGCAAGTCGACAGGGCAAAGTGAAGGGGCGGTACATCAACCAACCCCAGAACAAACCTGGGGCAGGGTACCAAGGGCACTCCTGAGCGTCAGAGCAGCGGGAACGGCAGGAAAGTGAACCAAACAAATGCTATGCGCACCTCACCCCTACTGGCGCACCCTGTGCCAGTGGGATTGAGGTGCATGAGCAACCATGGCACCGTGCAGCAGTCACCCCAGTATGTAGCGGACCTAGTAGACCTGCTCCAGAGGGCATGGCAGACAAGCCACAGCGAAGTACACGTCCCACACACAGACATGTTCCCAGCCTGCCAATCATTGTGCACCACAGAACAACCCTGCTGGCTACGCATTGTTGCTCTATAGAGCCATGCTGGTGCCATACAACCAGCCACCCCCCAACCCCACCATGCTACTGCCACTCGGGGAGCGGATGCTGGGCCATGAAGGAACCCACGCATGCATGTCTGACCACATCCGCCCCAGCATGGACACCCTGCACTCAATCTGCACACCTGCAGGCCATCAGGGACTGTATTCAGGGGGCCACCCGCAGGGTTCTGCGTCAGATGGTGGGGAACAGGGAAGAGATCAGTGCAAACACTTCCACCCTGACGCTATGCGCAAACGTGTCCGTTAAATGACGGAGGGCGTCTCTTCCCTGGCAGAAGCCATACGCAGGGCAAGAAGTTGCACCTTCACCACACCCATGGAGGGTTCACAGCAGGGCACGCCATGACTACTGCACCCGAGATAACCTGGGGCCGGTTGGGGGGAGGGGGTACGAGAGGCCCTGACAGTGAATGACACTGGGACACTGTCCGCCATTAGTACCATGCCGGGAAGTTGGTGGTGGGGGATAGTGTGCTGGGGATTTGGTGGTGGGAGGGGGTGAGGGGGATAGCGTGCTGGGGAGTTGGTGGTGGTAGGGGATGGGTAGATAGTGTGCTGGGGAGTTGGTGGTGGGAGGGGGATAGTGTGCTGGGGAGTTGGTGGTGGGAGGGGGGATAGGTGCTGGGGAGTTGGTGCTGGGGAGTTGGTTGGGGGATGGGCGATAGTCAGGGCACACAGAATAAAACAGTTGAACTACATCAGTGCAAGGACATTCCTGATTTTATTTGAGTTTATTTACAGACGTGACAGTCACACAGTGGTGCATGGCTTGTGCCAGGGAAATGACTTAAAAGAAATTGTAAATCTGTGTCGGGCAAGCCAGTCTCCCATCCCTCACATAGTCTCTGATGTCTGCTGTGGCCTCTGCCTCAGAAACTTCGTCATCATCTTCTGGGGGTGGCATATCCACGTCAGGTGGTGGGGCACATTCATCCTCATGCAGATGTTGTGTAGCATGGCACACACAAGCACTGTTTTTCCTACGTTCTCTGGGGTGTACACAAGGGCTCCACCTGTACAGTCTAGGCAGCGAAAACATGCCTTCAGGAGTCCAAATATACACTCAATGCACACACGGATCCTGCTGTCTGCGTAGTTTAAGGCTATGTTGTGCAGTGTTCGTGGATCATGCACAGGGGACATTAGCCAAGGCAGCTGTGGGTATCCGGAGTCACCAGCATGGGAGAGGCACAGACATTAGTCACTGTGAAATGTGTGGGGGTGGACTTACACACCATCATGGAAATGGTCATCATGTGCATGCATATGGGGCTTCATCCCATGGCATGTGCCTGTACAATGTCTGTGCATGCTGTGTCACTGGTATCATTCATTGTATTGGCATCACATGCACCCTGTTACATTACAGCAGATGTACTGTGCTGTGTCTGTCGGTGAGATATGTACCTGGTGGCTGTCTTGTGGCTGGGTATTGCCCTGATGCATGTGGCTAGCTGGGATGCCTATTGGCATTCCCTATGCTTCTGGGGACAGTGGGTCAGCATTGCGGGGTGTGGGTACATGGGTGCGGCACTGGCACTGCTGCTGTTGTGTGCTGCAATGTGGAACTTTGTTATTTCTTTTGTTTATGCATGATGCATTGTGGTACCTGTAGTCATGTGTGTGGAATGAATTGCTGCTGTATGTGTTCATCTGCATGTCCGTCCAGGTGTGTTCAACATGTGCATGCTCCCTGGGCTGTACCCAGTCATTGGTGCGGGAGCTGGCCGGGTACTGGTTTTGCATTTACTTGTCATGCCATGCTTTGTGTTATTATTCACACTCCCTCTCCTCAATTTGGTCAGGTGCATCACAGTGCATAGGTGCTGGCAGTTTTACTCGCTCACTATCCAGGTCCATTGTCCTCTGTGCCTCTCCATGTATCTCAGCAGTGTGCTGTTCCGTTAGCCCATGGAGTTGTGGGTGGAACCTGTGTAGCGGGCACAGCAGTGGGTGATGATGAGGTTGGGGTCGCAAGTCACCTTCACATCGAGGGAATGGTAGTGCGTGCAATTATGGTACACTGCTTTGTGGGCCTGGGGGGGCACCAACGCAGCATGGGTGCAGTCCAGGGCTGCAATCACATTAGGCAATTGGGCATTGATCGAGGCTGGGGTGGTGGACAGTGCGATGTGGTTTTGCACATGACGCACAGGGGGAATCCACTGACCCGGCAAGAACTGCACAGAATGTGGGCTGTGCCATGCCATGTATCATGGCCACAGAGTGCTGGAAGGTGCCAGTACCTAGGAATTGTAATACTGAAACTAGCTTGAGCATTGGGGGCACAGATGTATGGCTATTTATCCTGCTCCCTATGTCCTCATGTATTGTACTGAGCAGCTCAATAATGGTATCCCTGTTGAAGTGGACAGGATCACCAACTGGGTGTCAGTGAGGGTCCAGGGCGAGGGCCTGTCCCTCGGGATGGGTGCACACCTTGCTTGTGCTCTTCTACTTCTACTCCTCCTCCGCCCCGCCCTACCTGTGCTCTCTGTGCCCTGGCCTGGTCCTCCTGCCTCTCTGCTTCCAGACACAGCATGAGCAACTGCCTGTCCCCGCTCACAGTGGCTAATGGCAGCATGATGTGAAAAACAGTGTTTGGGGTGGAGTGTGCCTTATGTAGCCATTTGGAGAGCACTGGTTGCGCCTGCGTGTCGATTTCTGCTCCCATGTCCATTTACCTCCATCTGGATGCTGGAGCTCACTGTGCTATGTTTTCAGCGGTATCTGCGCCGGTTTTCGGTGCTAATACCGCCGCGGATGGAGTTGTAATGCGGCTATGTTTGCGCCTCGTGTGGGCGGCTGTAATTGCTCTAGCATTTAAGGAGCTGGGGTTTGAGATTCTGACTACTTGCAGCTAATCTCCTGGAATACCAGAGGTCATAGATCCTTCCTCAATTACCAGCAAGCTTCAATTAATAATGAGGTCTGAGATATTCTGCCTTCAGGAAACTTGGCTGATGACACATTTTGAATTGGGTGGTTATGCTATTTTATTTAGCCTATCTAGCCATCCGGATAAGGGTCGTCCTAAGGGAGGATTGAGTATTGGGGGAAAATCTCACATGAATTTAGTAGAATTTCCTACAGCGAGTCCCCATTGTTACCTATTATGTGGCCATTCTCCCAATCTACTACAGGGAGTAGGAGCCAGTCTGGTGGCCACGCTATATGTCCCTCCCCGGGAGGGGAATCAAAAGAGAGACTGAGGGAAGCCCTGACAGATACCCTCAGAAATTGGGAGCAATAAATTCTCTAAGGGGGACATTATCTTGGCAGGAGATTTTAACATGGATTGTGTTAACGATTCTCAGGGAATGCCTGTTTGGGGAGGAAGGAATGCTTGGGACGCAGGGTGGGAGACTGGAGAGAGGCCCTGGATGAGTTTGAACTCACCCCCCGGTTATAGAGGAATGAGAGGCCCAAACAACATGGTCTAATGGAATTTATAATAGTAGTTTTGATGTTATATTTGTTAACACACTAATACTGAGTCGTTCACCCTAATTTGGAATAACCCCTGTCCCGAGTAGTGACCAGGCAATTCTTAGTATAAAGTGCAGAGGGAAGTTGGTGAGACCCACTATTGCTGGGATAGATAACCACATGGTTAACCAACAAGGCAATAGGCTACACTGGTCGGTGGTAAGGATTCAATGGTTTGGCTGTGCGGCCAGGGCGCAGTGCCAGAGCGAAGAGGAAATCTTGGGGGGCTGTGATTGAGAGCAAAGAGGTTGGTTACCTCGTCGGTTATTCTCACCCCTCACCTCCTAACCCCCTCCCCAAAGATTACCGGCTGGGCGAGATAAGACCTAGGTTTGATATGGGAATATACAAGGTGAAGAGGTCCCTAAACTCCACGATACGAAAACCTAAAAGAAGCCGGACTGCCTCCTGGGCAACTAAGAAAGGACACATGACACGCAGAGTTCTGGCACCTGATTTGTAGTAACGGGGTGGCCAGTACAGCGCAGGTTTGTGGTGTGGCAGAGGTTCAATGGGGTGCCTTTATTGAAAACACTTATAGACTAGATATTGAACTCGATGAACAAGGGGGGGGGCTCTCTCAATGAGGGACACCACAGTGTCAGTCCATATAAGAGGAACTGACATTGAAGGGATCATATCCAAGATGAAGGCCTCCATGGCCATAGGTCCGGATGGACTTTGTAACATAGTTATAAAAAGCAAACCTTCACTGTGGGGCTCTTTGTTACAACGCCTCTTATACATATATGCAAAACGGGAATTCTACTCAATAGTTGGAAAAGCTCTATACTCATCGGGTGCATGAAAAGGGCCCCCATAACCTACCAGAAAACTTCAGACCTCAGGCAATGCTGGACTCTAGTGCTAGGATTTTTGCCACCATATTGTTGGAACTCCTGGAAGAGTGGGTAAAGAGAGAGAAGACCTGCTTCCCTTGCATCAGACTGGCTTTAGGAAGGGAAGTGGAACTAGCCACTCTGTCTGGGAACTGCTGACATTGATAGCAGACATCCAACATTACCCTGGTACTGTTCTTTGGCTTGCCTTTATGGACTCCTCAGCCGATTTCGATAGTGTTATTAGAGTTAAATTACGGGAGAAGTTAGAAAGGTTGGGCATACGACCCTCACTTCTTTACGTTATAAAATTACTGTATTCTGAAACAGAGGTTCAGGTGAGAATGTTGCAGGATGGCACTCCTTCAAAACCTTTACGACAAATAGAGGTCCTAAACATGGCTGCCCCTTATTTATAACCTCTACACGGCAGAGATAGCATTGGTGCTAAGAAAGGCACACAACCACGCTCCTCGTTTTGGAACAGAAGCCCTTTGTTGTCTAACATATGCGTACGATATGGTCATTTTGGACCGGACGGCCATAGGCCTGCAACATTCATTTGAGGCTTTGCACACATTTACATCGGAGCATGGGCTGAGCCCTAACCCTTCAAAAACAAATGTTCTGACAGTGGGGAGAGGAGCATATGGGGCCCAATCCTTTAAATTGAATTTAGGCAGTGTCATTTTGGAACAAATTGAAGACTATAAATACCTCAGAATGGGAATTAAAGCAAAAATGACTCAGAAGGGGTTTCCATCAAGGCGTTGAAGAAATGGCTGGTCCTGAAAACATCATCGATACGCATGGCGGACACTCAATGGAGGCACACATCAGAGCATACAGGCAGTCAATCCTTCCTAGTAAATTATATGCTTTGGAAGTTTGTCTGTTAATTCTAGTTAATTGGCTGCCCAGATTAGAGGCAAAAAACTGCGCTCTTTGCTCGGCCTACCATCAAGCGTCCCTGTTGAATCTGTACACCTAGAGCTTGGGCTTCCCTCCCTTCTCTCCCCTTGGAAGTTAGCGGCCTGTACATTATGTGTAAAATCCAGTGCAGTGACCCAAGGGAAGTGACCCTGTTGAGGCTTACCACCTCACATTCTAATCGATGTTCTAAAAGTAATTGGTACCAGACATTGGGGAACATTGTGGTACAGCACTTTGATGAATTTCGAATTAAATCTCTTCCGGTAACATGGCTGGAGCTCAATTTGATTAAATTGGAGCAGAAGACCAGACACCACGACACCTCACAAGGGGTGAACCCACCTGGCTACCCTGCGAAGATATGCAACCTTTTCTCAGCAAGGTTTTGATAAAGCCTCTCCTAGGTCTTATCTCACCAAACTTAGCACTCCCGCCTTAACAAAATGTATTCTGACATTGCGCTTAAATATTCTTCCTGAGTTGGAATATACTGTGGCCTGGCTGGGGATCCCATGGGCCCAAAGACGGTGCTGCTTGTGTGCCGATCAAGTGGAGTCTCAGAGGCACAGTCTCACAAATTGCTTTGCCCTAGCAAAGGGAATATGAGAAGGGATACGCAAATTTAAGGTTGCATTCGACAGACGACAGACCACGATCTTTGGGGCGGAATCGCTAGTGATCGCAGCAGCTGCATTCCATATATGACTACGGGCTTTGGAAAAGCTGAATGCAATAATTGATACCCGGATTTAACTAAACTCTAGCGCCCCCCCACCCCCCAAGGGTCCTTCGCTCCTACTTTATACAAGCTGGGAGTGAGGGATGCCCCACTATATTAGGGAAAATATTCTAGATTTTAAGTATTATGCAAAATTCCTAAGTGATGGTTTTAGCGTTGGTTTTATGAATTGGATGCTCTGAATGTACTTGCATTTTTGTATTCATTTTGAAGTGTAAAAGGTCAACATTGTTCTTCCAAAGCACTAATAAAATGTTTTTAAAAAAGTAATAGTGCCGGCTGTATTGGTGCCCAGTGTAATAGCGCCAGCTGTAATAGCGCTGCCTGCTTTTATAGTCAGCTGTATTTTCGCAGGCTCATGATCTGGTGGAGCAGTGTTGGCGGCGCCATTACCGTTACTGCCGCTTTTAAGGCTTACCGCCGTACTTGTGACGAGGCTCAATGAAAAGACAACCGCCACCATATTGCACATATATCAAGAAAATCAGAAACAATCCAAAAACGGAGGAGAGAAGAGCAAAGACAAAATCACAGTGGGGGAACGGAGGGGAATTTTTTATTCTCCAAGCCGAAACACACATGATGGACTAGATATTAAACTATCTAAAGGACTTGAGGAGTATACTCTATCCAAAAGCTTACGTGCCCAAAAAGGTACATAACTCTTCATCCACATTATGTCCCATCAGATTCTGTGTTTCGCAAATCAGGGATGTACCCAGTTTCCTGTTGGCATAATAGCCGTTCCCTGTTGCCATCTCTCAGTCCTAGTTCTATTTTGTGGAGACCAAAAAACCCAAATCCATACAGTTTTCCTTTATGTACTTCATGGAAGTGTTTTGCCATGGGGTATGCCGGGTCAAGATTTTTGATGGCTCTGAGATGTTGAAACACGCATACCTTTAATATGCACTTGGTGCTAACTATATACCACTTATTGCATGGGCACACCAGGACATATACTGCAAAGTCAGTGTCACATGTAATTTTGGTGGAAAATGTAATGGAGTGCCGCAATATCGGATGGCAACAAGTAGTGCAGTTAATGGCAAATTTGAAAACTTTGCAGCTGGTACACTTAAAAAAACATTTCTAGAGACCACGAGGGTGCGCGGAAGGCAATGGCTGCCTAACGTGTTGCTCCACTAGCCAGGGGAGAAAAAGAGATGACATAGAGCAGTTCCAGATCCCGATCCAAGGCGGCACAGCTGGAAGAGATCCGTAAAAGGCCAGGGAGGCAGCAGGAGCCACCGGAGGAGACTCTGCCAGTGGCAGAACCCAGAAAATAGCAGTGAAAGGGGACCCTGCTCGGCGGTCCTGGCCTGAAGTAACGTCCACCCGAGAGCGGGAATACCAGAGACGGTGGGGGAAGAGTATCACCACCGGCCGCACTGCAGTGATCCCTACGAGCCGGGCTAACTCATAGCCCCAAGAGGTGCTGTATATTGGTACCGGCAATGGGCAGAGTGCAGACCGCCGTGTAGCCACGAGAGGGCCACGAGGGGCAGACGCAGAGACAAGTAGAGAGAAAAAGGGCGGCCCGGAGGCAGATCCGAAACAGCAGTGATAGACACCCCAACCTAACGGGTGTTGGAAATTCGCTAGCCACATCGAGTGAGGAGCAAGAGACACTGCGGGCACAGAGTGCCATACAGTAGCCATCCGGCGCGGAAGAGGGCCAAGAGCCGACAGGTGGCGGGGGAGAAGCTCAGGGAAAGCAGACAATGCTGTGCTCCACGAGCACACCGACGGTGAGGCTAGCCTGAGGGCTCAAGCAACGGGACACACAGCAGAGGCCAGTGGGGGCAAGAGCAGGCTGCAGTTCACCCCCCACACCAGGATAAGCGCTCTGAAAGAGCGCGGCAAGAAAGGAAGAGGCACACTTACTGCAGTGACAGCCGCCCATGAATTAGAAGGCTATGAGGAGCAGCAATTGGGGAATGGAGAAGTGAGCGGAACCAGGGCCACACCACAGGCCCGAAGCAGTGCCTCCCCAGCCCAAATCACAGCAAGAAGGGCCGGCCCGAAGTACACCGCGAGAGAAGGGAACTTTCACCTTCACACAGAAGTGAGGAGGCGGGTGAAGGCGCCACCCACAATCGGTCCCCATACAATGCTCTCGTATGCTGGAGAGTGGATGCCCACTCAGTCACTGGCACCACGTCGAGCAAGGCCAACAATACATAGGGGAGCGCACCACCCGAGGGGCCCTCCAAGGGATAGGAGCAGCAGGAGTCCGCGGGAAGTGAGGGGTGACACTCCCCACCTAAAGAGAGCTGGCCACATGTCCTAGAAGGAAGGGAGGGCTCAAGTAGCACCGCAAAGGCCCACAGAACAGCAATCAACACACTCTAGATCGCCATGTGAACTGTGAGCCAGGCTCCATGGTAGAAGCCCAAGAGGAGGAGTGCAACTGATGCAAGGCCCCCCACAAGAGGATTGGCTTCTCTTCAGCAATACAGAAGGGAAGAGACCCGGCACATAGGGGACATCACCAACCCGAATACCAGCATGGTTCAGGCATCAACAAAGGAGGACATAGCAGGAGTGATGGCAGAAATAAGGGTCCTGCGAACAGACATACAAACATTGATAGCGGAATTGAGAGGAAAAGTGGAAAAAATTGAAAGAAAGGTGGAAAACCTGGAGCACAACCAAAATAATGCTGACTTGGTTGAGATGAAGATTAATGCCAGGATGATTGATATCGAAATAAGAGAAGAGGAACTCGTATTGAAAAACGACAATCTAGAAAACAGAGAGCGGAGAACAAATCTACGGATAGTTGGCCTTGAAGAAACAGAAGGGGAGACACCGAGCCAGGTCGAGAGAAAAGTCCAGGACCTTGTCAATCCCCTCTATCAGGCAGAAGGAGGGAAGGTGGTACAAATTGAAATAGCTCATAGAGGAGGGAGAGCGTTCAATGGGGGCCCACACTCAGTGGTAGTGAAATTCCTACACTACAAAGAAAAGACGGACATCCTCCTCAAGGCAAAACAAGCACAAGAGACCGATTACCACGGCTCCAAGATTAGAATATATCAAGACCTATCGGGTCTCAGACTGGGACGCAGGAGAGAATGCAGGCCGCTTACTACATGGCTCACAGAAAAAGGGATATGATATCGGTGGGGATATCACTTTGTGCTGTCATTTGAGGTGCAAGGAGAAGAATACAGAGCCACCACAGCGGCAGAAGCAAAACAAATCTTGCAGCATCTGACGGAAAACGCAGAAAAAAGAACCTCAAGGGCCCATAGGGGACACACTGCCTGAGATCAACACACATGGACCCACAACCTCAAAGATGCAAAAAAAAGCAAGGCCAGAAGGAAATACATGAAGTTAAACTCCCCTTCACTATTGAAGCTGCCGTAACTCAGGACAGGATACTGACCCAGCCCGCACAAAAGGGCAAACCAACAAAATAACCAGGACAAGCAAAGGGAACAGAAGAATACCCTGGTGGCACTCAGTTGATCGAGGGCGTCTCCTTATAAGGTACTGTGTTTCAGGTACGCATATGTCTGAGAAGTGTTTAGTTTTGTTACTGTTCATTAGAGGGGTGGGACTCAGGGGCACAGATGGGGGTGAGACGAGTGGGAACAAAATGGAGGACGGAATATGGGTTGAGGACCGGGGGACTTTAAAGACTGAAGGATAAACGAGAAGCATTGATTCTAGAATGGAAGGAAAGCAACCTCCTAATGGTGGGAACGTTAAACGTCAAGGGCTTGAACTCCCTGCCAAGAGGTTCCCAATAGCGCGTGAATTTGAGGGAGCCGTGCTTGACATCCTCTTTATCCCAGAGACGAGACTAAAAGCTGGAGAGGAGAGGCCCCTGAGAGGAAAAGGGGTGGGGCATACCTATTGGGCATCGGCTACTCACAAAAAGGGTGGAGTCGGCCTGATGTTACAGAAGAGGGTCCGACTGACAGATCCCAGAGTCCTCTCGCTGATGGAAGGTAGGATCCTGATGGTCCAGTGGAAATGGGAAGGGATCGAAGTCACCCTGGCGGGAGTATATTCCCCCAACCAAGGGCGAGATGCCTTCAATGAAGAAGCCCTCACCACCATATTGACCAGTAGCAAGGGGCTACTCATAGCGGGAGGGGACTTCAACGCATTGGCCGACCCAATTACTGACCGGTAGGGGACAAAACCGGGACCTAGAGGGGTGCCACAGGGCGGGGGGGGGTTCAAAAGAGCCTAGACAGGGTAGCCCTGCTTGACGTGTGGAGGACCTTCCACCCGAGCTCAAAGGGATGCACGTTTTTTTTTGTTGGTTCACGTGACCTTCACCAGAATAGACTATCTACTATTAAATAGAGAACCTAGGTCAAGAATTGTAAATAATGCAATCCGAGTAGTGGGCTGGTCTGACCACGATATGGTCACCATGGACCTTGAGATGGAAGGCATGAATATGGGGGACTCGAGGTGGGCTGCAACGAACACCTGTGGAGAGACAAGATCTTTGCCCAGGAACTCACCAAAGAGATACAAGAGTATTTTCAGACCAACAACAACGGGGAGGTAGAAGAAACTACACTTTGGGAGGTGGGAAAAACAACATGTAGAGGGGTCCTAATGAGAGAAGGGGCGCGGATGAAACGGGAGCACAGACTGCAGGAAGAGAATCTAGGCACAGAAGTTAGGCAGCTAGAGAGCAAATTACACACCAAGGGGCTATATCGAGATGCAGAGCTGAGGACGTTAAAACAGAAAAAGGAAGAATTGAAAAAGTTGGGAACGGGGGATACTGTAAGAAAACTAAAATTCCTGAAAAAAATTTCTATGAAAAGGGAGACAAAGCGGACAGGGTGCTACCCAATAGGTTAAGGCAGCAAAGGGCAGAGAGATGGGTTGACCAACTCCATGGGGAGGAAGGTCAAAGTGGCTCCACCCCAGCGGAAATCGCAAACCAATTTGCCCAATATTATGAAAGACTTTACCAGAGTGCAGATGCCAGAATATATAGAGGGTACAGGGTTAATGCACCACACCCGAGAGGAAAGACACCCTGGAGGCCCTGTTCACCCATGAAGAAATAAAAGCAGCAATAAAAAGACTGCCCTTGGGAGGAGCCCCAGGGGAGGATGGTTACACAATGGATATCTATAATACATTTGCAGACACACTAGCCCCATATATGACCAGACTATTCAACTCCATTCGGGAGACGGGACGGCCCCCTCCCTTATTCACCAAAGCACACATAGTGGTCATTCCCAAAAGTGCTAAGGATCCCACCAGTTGTAAATCGTACCGCCCAATATCCCTCCTAAACACAGATGCGAAGGTCTACACGAGTCCGCTAGCCACCCGGATGGGGGAAATCTTGCCCAGTCTAATTCACCCCAACTAAGTAGGTTTTATAAAAGGCAGACAGGGTGCAAATGCTATGTGCAAAACCCTGAACATAATGGAACACTCTAGAGGAGAAGGGGGAAGCCACGTCTTACTCAGTTTAGACTCGGAGAAGACGTTCGACTTGGTCAAATGGGAGTTTCCCTGGGCCACTCTGAAGAGCGGGAAGTTTGGGGAGCGGTTTCTTACGAGGATACAAGCAATCTACAAAACGCCCAAAGCAACGGTGGTAGTCAATACAAAAGTATCCAGAGAATTCACCATCACTAGAGGAACCAGACAGGGCTGCCCGCTCTCCACCCTCTTGTACCCTCCCTATCCAAAGAGCCGCTGGCGAATGAGATTAGGAACGAGCCAGGTATTGAAGGAATAAAAATTGGGAGCCAAGAATATAAATTAGGAATCTTTGCAGATGACATGCTACTCTACATCTCCAACCCGATGTCCTCCATACCCACAGTCCTCCAGACAATAAAAGAATATGGGCAGTGGGCGGGACTATAGATCAATATAGAGAAGTAAACCATTTTTCCACACAGTGTCCCCAGGGACGCAACTGAAGAGGAACTGGCCAGTCTGGGAATCCCAATAGCCCCAAAAATATTGAAATATCTAGGAATCAATATCACAAAAGACGCAAAGGACCTCTACAAAGCCAACCTACCCCAGCTTGTTTTAGAGTTAAGCGCAGAATTGAATAGATGGGAAAAGGGAACGATTTCCTGGATGGGACGTCTCAATGCGATCAAGATTGCGATCCTACCCAGGCTTATAAATTTCCAAATGCTTCCCATAGAAATCCTGAGGGCTCACTTCACTGATCTCAAAATCAAACTCAGCAGGTTTCTATGGCAGGGAAAAAACAGAGGATTGCCTACAACACTTTGACACGGAGCAAGGAGGAAGGGGGAGTGGGGCTTCCAGACTGTTACACTTACTACCTTGCAGCCCAATTCAGAGCCCTGATCCCGCATCTCAGGGGGGACAAAAATAAGCAGTGGGTGGACTTGGAGAACCACATATTGAGGCCGGTGACACTGGGTGAATGGCTCGTGGCACCCAAATCATCATTCCCAAACAAGGCGATAAGGAACAAGTTACTTACCTGTAACTGTTGTTCTCCAGCATGGGTCTGGCATGGATTCACATGCTCATGAATATTCCCCGTCGTCAAGCTGGGAATCCTCGGTAAAGAAAAAGATCAGTTTCAGTTTCGTTTCGAACTGTCTTTCACCTAATAACCAATCACTGGTCTCTGGGTCATACTGCCCCCAGCCAATGACTGCCCTCTACCTAAGCCCCTCCTCTGGCAGCCATCTTCAGATTTGGTAGCACGTAAAGTGGCGGCAGAACCAACAGAAGAGCCGCAGAGGGGTAGGAGGGAGGGTTCGCATGTGAATCCATGCCAGACCCATGCTGGAGAACAACAGTTACAGGTAAGTACCTTGTTCCTTCTACAGCATGGGGTCTTGCATGGATTCACATGCTCATGAATACAAGAATACATAGCAGTACACACATGCACAACCACGGGAGGTGGCAAGGCTCAACATTAAGCAATTACATCAAGTCAACATTAAGCATCTCTTACCCCCTCCTCACCAGGCCCACCTTCAGACGAACAGGTTGCGCAGCACTGCCTGGCTGACTCTGGACTCCTCCCTGGAATCCCGGTCGACGCAGTAGAATCTCGTGAAGGTGTGCATCGACCTCCACGTAGCAGCCCTGCAGATGTTGTTTTTGTTCAGGATCTTCGCGACTCCAGCCAGCTCCTCTTCAGAGGCTGTATCTGTGTCCGTGATGGCCACCGGGCCCCCCCCTCTTTTTCCATCGGTGGTTTCACGGGGGTCTTATCGATGGGTTGAAAAGAGGATGCCCTCCACGGTGGCAGGGAAACTCTAGGCTCCGAGGTCGCCTCCACTGGGTTTGCCTCCACAGGCTTCGCCAGGGCCGCCACGACTCCCTCGATAGAGGCCTTAGCCGGGTGAATCAGGGCCTTCGCGACTTTGGGTGCGCTTGAGGCCTTCACCTTGGGGGGAGGGTCACCGTCTTGTTCCCCCTCAGCTGTCGCCATTGGGATCGACCGGGGCTTCTACCCGAGTTCTCCGATTTCCTCTTCCCCGAGCCAGAGCGTTGGCTCGTGGTTGATGGCATCGGTGAAAGTGCGCCCTGCCTGGCAGCCGAGGAGCCCGACCGATCGGCGCTCCCAGTGCCCGCGGACTCGCTGTGCTTTGCCTTTTGTTGGATCGCCGGAGCGCCCTCAAAGGGCTTAGAAGGCAGCTCGGACTTCTTCTCACCTACCGCTGGGCTCTTCCCTTCCAGCCAGTTGGTGAGGCGGATACGTCGATCCTTCATAGTCCGTTCCGACATGTTCTTGCAAAACGCAGTCCTTCTCCATGTGCGTTTTGTCTTCGTGAAGGCAGTAGAGGCATCTGGAATGCTCATCCTCCTTGAAGACATTCTGAAATCCGCATCCAGGGCAGCTCCTGAACAGCTTGGATCCGGGCGTCGTGTTTCATTTGTCCTGGGACCATGTCCACGCGGGGTCGGCCTCAAAGATCTTCCAGAATCCTCCAAGAAGCGAAACTCGACGAAAACTTCGCCCTTGCAGGGCGTACAAAATTCTGAAACGGGTCCCCGTTGATCGGAAGTAGAAACGGTGGAGCTTGAGGCTCGATTGACGGACGAAATTAGATTAAAATCTTTGAAAAATCGCAAAATGCAGTAAAAGCTCGAGAGCTATAGCACACGGACTCCCAACACTTGAACGTGCGGTAAAAATCTGAAGATGGCTGCCAGAGGAGGGGTTTAGGTAGAGGGCAGTTAATGGCTGAGGGCAGTATGACCCAGAGACCAGTGATTGGTTATTAGGAGAAAAACTGTTCAGAAACGAAACTGAAACTGATTTTTTCTTTACCGAGGATTCCCAGCCTGACGACGGGGAATATTCATGAGCATGTGAATCCATACCAGACCCCATGCTGGAGGAATCATAAGATATTAAGTGCCCTACTGAAACTGTGGTGGAGCAAAAATGAAATGAAAGGACACACAATATGGCCATCCCCAATGAGCCACATCTGGGCCCCACCAATAAGAACCAAAATCCTCGAGCCCCAACACTTCCAACACTGGTACAAGGAAGGCCTAGAAAGAGTGGGTCAGATCTTAAAAGGGGAAACGTGCCTCTCACCTCAGCAGCTCGAAGAAGGTCTGAAGCTCAAACCAATAATGATCTTGCAGTTCCCACAGCTAAAGGGGGTACTGATGTCCCCAGAATGGAATGACATGTTGCAGAGAGACCTCCACTGAAAAGAATACTTAGTGAGTACACCTCAACCAGGGCCTTATCTCGCAGTTATAACAAACCCTCCTGGGAAAAACATCTGATGCCAATGATCCGCTCAGAAAGAGATGGGAAAAAGACCTGGGTGGCCCAATCCATAAAGATTTCTGGACAAGGCTCTGCAAAAGTGCCCACAAAACCTCCATCTCATGCCAATACAAGTTGCACGGACAAACTGCTACACAGATGGCAATATTACCCTAAGCGCCTCTCTAAAATGTTCAGAGGGACAAGTCTGTTATGCTGGAGAGGATGTGGCGAACAGGCAGTCTTCTGGCACATGTAGTGGGCATGCCCGAAAGCACAGGCATATTGGAAGGAAGTCCTGTGGTGGATCAAAAACGTAGAAGGGGTGACGCATAGCCTTGACCCCTGGCCGGTCCCGTTTGGACTGGAGAAGTCTAGGGATAGATGGGGTCGCCTCCCACACATGCCCCACTATCTGCTGCTGGCCGCAAGAGTGTGCCTCACAATAAGATGGAAAGCAGAGGTGCTCCCGAAAGAAGGAATGTGGTCACAGAAAGCCAAAGAGATCTACGAAATGGAAAACATCAAAGGGTCGCTCCACGATATAACTCCTGCTAGAGAAATGGAATGGCAGCCTTTCCTCAATGTGTATAGGGAGTCCATCTATAGGGAGGTCCACAACCCTCTCCATTGACACAACTTGTGCCCGTTGACAACGAGCTAAAACTCAACCCATCTGGTCCCAGGGGTTTGGGGGGAGGGGAAGGGGATAAAGAGGTAACTGGCCCGGACCTAAGGTGATAAATGCTGAGAAATGTGTACGTTCATATGCTTTAAGGGGGTTGGCGGGTACAGGTCGTTTAAATATTGCCTGTATGCTTGTGCACCTTGCTATCCTCAAAAATGCTTAATAAATATATATATATTTTTTAAACATTTCTTGATCTGTAATCCAACAACTGATTTTTATTCCCTCTCCCCATACAATGAAGCCCAGAACCAAATTGTCTTTAAAAGAAGAGGGTCTGCAAAAGCTGACATCGGGCGGTTGCCAAGTGTAAAATTAAGAACTTTGTCCACTTTTAGAAGCATTCAATGCTTTTGTAATACAGCTTTGATAAGCTATGCATGTGTGCCAAAGTCGAGTATCAGTCTGGTAGTGTCTCCTTCAGATTTCTCATTTCTAATATTTTTTTTTAAATAAGATCTTTCAATTACATTCTTTGGGTATATATATATATACTACAAACCTATATTCAGTGAAAAAATGTTAAAAGGGACGTTATGTTTTAGTGGCCCTAAGAAAAACCTATCAAATTCTGTGCAAAAAGGTTTTTTTTAAAAAGGACATTGCAGTTACTCTGTAGTAATACCAACCTATCCATATTATGGTTACACATAAAACCGAAAAACCCCAGAAATGCACTAGTTATGGTAAACTGAGCAACCATAACTCGCGCCACCACTGTGCACTGCTAAGACTAACACCCATGACATGAAAGATGACCTCACAAATGATCAGAGACGTTCCGATGATACCTCAATCCCTTCCACCCCTCATGACCACCTTGTACAAATCCCCAATTCCCCACAATATTGATTCACTTGTGCTATCCCTTCCCTTTCCTAATACTATCTATGAATGTGTGGAAATGAAGGTTGATATGTAAATTGTTCCTGAGTTTATATGTGAATTTTCCTTTCTTTTTAAAATCCTGTTCCGACTCTGCCACACACAGTACTGGTGAGAATGACCTCAATTAAGCAAAAGGGAGGTGTCCTACGGACACCGCACATTCCCGGCCTATCCGCAATCACAATAGAGGCATCCGGACCACGCCAGTACGAACCGCATGTCCGCATGTTGTGAAGCACCTATAACTAGTTGTGGGAGGAGACGTTTGTCTGTTGTACAAGTACACGCATGCGTCTCTCTTACTCTGTCTCCTGGTGTCACCGCCCCTGTCCAGCATATGCGAAGAAACTTGTGACGAACTTTAAGTAGTTTGAGGCGCCCACCCACATCCTGCAGGTAGCTGTACACAAACATCCCACCTGCTATACCCTACAAACACCCAGCTTTTTCCAAAATGGTCGGTGCACGTGTGTCACACTATTAATCAGTCCAGAGACCCCAACTGTGTGCATATGAAACCTATGCACATGCACACAAAGTATTCTGCATTAAACGCGTCCTGCGGACAGCCGTCCGAATCGAGAACATTTGTGACATCTACATGCAACTGCATTCATGCTACACGTGGACCTTTATATCACAGACATGATCTGGACCCTCAGACAGTGGAAAAGTACAATGTTCTACAAGCTACGGAGTGCTATTGGGAAAGTACACGCTTACAAACATCCCACAATGTGCCATTGTACATGTATGTATTTGTTTCAATGATGTAGGACTCTTTGCCGGTTGCAAGGTCTCCACAGCAGCCCTACAAAAGGCCACACCCCAGAACTGCTGCGCATTCTGTTTGCAGCTTTTCAGAACAGTGTAGCAGCCCACATAGCTGTGAGCTGTAATTGATTTTGGACCAATTCTTCTATGCTACATTACCTTTGCAAGTAATGGCAACCATGTCAGCCCGGCTCACTACGCACAGTAATGGAGAAAAGTATTAACGCTCCTTCCTGTGAACCACACCCTTAGTACCAATAATTCCCACTGTCCCATTCCCATGTGCAGCATGCTGAAGACGGTAGTATGTGGCACATGCACTTCCCCAAGTACCGCAAGGGTCGCGCCCCAGTAAAGCAGGAACAGTCCTTCCCTTTCCACTATATTCTTTCCAGCACCCCCTCATTGGGTACTGTTAAATGGTCACACACGCATCCACTAATCACATTAAAGAGCTCTCCATGTAACACTATCAGTTTTGAACAACATTCCTCTACATAGACCACCACACTCAGAAACGTTACTGCGCAAGTCCTTAGCCTCCACAGTCCCAGTGCCATTCACGCCATCCTCAAAAGCCCTGGATGTGGCTTTCGTGATGTGTGCGGGCGTGGGGGAATAAATTGCAACCAGCCAGGGTAGGGGATTTCGTCTTCAGTGGTGGCTCTGAAAAGAGCTTTTTTTTTTTTTTTTTTTTTTAGGTGCTTCTACAGAAACACCTTTTTCCCATACTAGTCTTGGTGGTTTGGCTGAGAAAACCACCTGGGCAGTGGGAAAGAACCTCTTTGCTGCATTCATCAACCTCTTCAGTGCATTGAACAAACGTGAACAAGCCACGCAACCCAAATGCATGCGTCTCTCCATGTCACTCTGCCTCACTACGCAGAGCAATGAAAAACAGTATTACCGCCCCTTCCTGCTGTGAACCACATCCTTACTACCTGATTGGATAATTGCCACAGTCCCATTCCCATTGGCCAGCATGCTGAGAAGTGCAGATTGTGGCACGTGCGTTTCCACAAGTACCGCAAGTGTTGCACCCAAGTAAAGCAGGAGCAGTCCTTCTTCCCTTTCCACTATTTTTTGTCCAGCACTACCTCACTGGGTACTGTTAAATACTCACACACGCATCCACCAATCACATCCAAGATGTCAGCATCTAACACGGTCAGTTCTGTACAACACTTCATATGTACCTTACACATTCACACTGCAAGTGTCGTGTGATTCCAAAGTACCTCCAGTAGACAGTTCAGTAAAACTATCCAAGATTTCTGCAACCACATTCATCCACATGGACACCCATCACCACAAAGTACAGGTAAGAATACTTTTGTGCAGTATGTGTACACCTCTGTTATAAGTGCCTCTGAGCACGGCATCTGCCACTGAACATCCATACGTACTTAAAAACCATACTGGTTTGTCTCCCAACAAGTGCCACTGCAATGGTATATGCTTTCAACGTTTTCATTTACCCATATCAGCCATTGTAATATTCAAACAGGAACTCTCTTTTCTTCCGACATTGCTACAAATTTTTCCCCGCACCAACCTATTTCCGACAAAATTCGTAAAACTATCGCACAAAAGCAGCACTGAATGTATCTTAGCAACTTAGAACAAGTACATACAGTGCAAGAATACAAACAGGATTCCTGCCACTTTCCTTGCACACTTCAACCATAGGTTTCTGCATGTCTCATTTGTACAGTACCGAAGCACATAGAACATCCAGTTCAATCCTACCCTCTTCTATACTAACAGTATTCCATCTTCTGCCACAATTGTTGCGTACACACCAAAACCAGAAAACGTATTGCGCTATGCCTTATCCTCCACAGTCCCATTTCCATGCCTGCCATCCTGAAAAGGCCCAGATGTGACACGTGTAATCCTGAAACTACCGCAGAGTCTGCAGAGTTATTGTGCTAGCAACAGGGGAGGGGATACATTTGAAACAGGGTAGGGGATTTTGTCTGTAGTGGTGGTTCTGAAAAGAGTTTAAAAAAGAAAATTGTTTAACCTTCTTGCAAAGACCCTTTTTTGTTTTTTCTCCTTATCTGACTGTTTTCTTCTCCTCCCTACATTTTTACCGAATCCTGGTCAATGCTTCTTGCACAGTGTAAAAGAAAATAGTATTGCCAATGGCGGTCAAAGAAATGCCATTGCATGGAAACAGTGCGAATTCATGATCTCATAGTGGGTGGAGAACATCCCATCACTGCACATAAATGCACAAATGCTTCTGTTTATAAGACACCTTCCAAGCTGGGGACAAATTACACCGGCATGGTCCCATACTCCTCTTGGTGGTATGCATGAGAAAACCACCTTGGCCGTGGGAAAAATCCACATCACTGCATTCATCGACTTCTTCAAATGTCAGAGCAAATGTCCACACGATATGTAGCCCAAATGTAGACCTCCATAATGAACCACAAAAACTTGAACAGTACCGACAGAGGCCACATATCTGCAAAGGTGAACCATTCTGCCGAAACTGCCCCACAAAGCCTCCACTCCTTCCAACACGAAATTAGCAGCAATGCCTCTTTTCGCAGCATAACTGTGCAGCTCTTGCACAAAGGTTATCAGCCACGATCAGCACTGTGCATCTCTCCATCTCTGCCAACCTCATTACACAGCTTATTGGGGAAAAATACTACCGTTCCATCCTGTGAACCACACCCTGAACACCGGATTGGATAATCCCCACAGTTACATTTCCATGCCCACCATGCTCAGAATAGCAGGATGTGGCATGTGCGCTTTCCCAGTTACAGCGAGGGCCGCACCCCATTAAAGCAGGGAGAGTCCTTCTTCCCTTTCCACTGTTCTTTTTGCAGCACTCCCTCATTGAGTACTGTGAAATATTCACACACGCATGCACCAATCACATCCAAGACCTCTGCACCCAACACTGTCATTTCTATACAGGACTCCATATGTACCGTTAAACACTCCGAATACATGTTGCGTGTGCTTTCAAAGCACCTCCAGTAGAAAGTTCGGCAAAAGAATCCACGATTTCTGCATCCAAAATCATCCAGAGCGGCACCCATCACGACGTTTGCCATGCACCCAAGAGTCAATGCCTTGCCCACACCCAGCACAACATAATTGAACCATGCATGCAAACATGTGGCCAGGTACAACAATCCAGAAACGTAACATACCTAGTGGCACTTCTACCCAACCTCTGCAACATAACATAGCGGTGCATGGAAACCTGTAACAGTTAGCAGAATCCACAAACATACCACAGCCTCCGGCACCCCTACCCACTTCCATTCACACTGTATTGTGTCACTGCCAACCAAACCACCAAATCTTCACAACATTGGGCCAACTCCCAGCAATCTGCACAAAGGACAGTACCGGAACACATAGAACATCCATTTCAACCCTACCCTCTTCTATACTAACAGTATTCCAACACTGCACCCAGTCGGAACACTGCAGGACGTGTCACTGCAGGATCTCCAGCCCTACACCAAAACTTGTAGGATGTTCTAACAATCACCACACCCATGGAACCAACAATGTACGCATGTCAGTTCACTTCTGGTGCTCTACCAAGTCTAAAACGTGCTCCACAACCATTCTTTAAAAGTGACCACCCTCTGAGAGATGCAGAGTGAAAGCTGCATGGCTGCGGTGGGTGTGATCAAGGCCTAGGTTTTTGGGTGAATGGCCTACAGCCTTTGGCCATGTACCCAAGAGTCTAGGCCTTGGCCAGACCCACTGCAACGTAATGCAACCATGCTGTGATGATGCCTACCCCCAGGCATCCGGACCAAGCCCATCAGCCCCGGGAGCAGGCATCTAGACATTTAGTAAAACCTCAGCAGCCCCGGCTAGGGGCTACCTGGGTTCAGTCCTGGCGCCTTAGGCGCTAGGCTCATAGTAGAAATCAGTCCTGGCGCCAGGCTCATAGTCATTACTTACCTCAGGCAGACCATGCTGCAAATGACTCCAATCCAACATGAAGCCTGAAAGGGACTATTTTTTACTCGGGTGTGGTTCTAGGGACTTCTTACCTGGGACTACTTTTGAGGCTATTTAAACCACGCCCGACTAGCAACACACGCTTCGCGTTATTCTGCATCCAGCAGCGTAACGCTCACCGTGCCTGCAGCCTGCATCCAGTCTTCTGCCATGCCCGCCTCGAATCCGGAGCTCCTAAAACAAAGAGGAAAGAAAGGGACAAGGTTAGAAAACGAACTTATTTCTATTCCACACCTGATTCTGGATCCATCTCGTCTCCGGACCTGTAAAGAACATCATTTCTGCACGCGCCGCACCTCCAGCTGCAGCACCGCGCCATACTCACCAGTCTTCACAGCATCCTTCGGGTCGGCGCTGCCTCCATCACTTCTTCGCCGAACTTCGGCACCTAGGAGACAAAAGAAAACCACAAGGTGAGCCGAGGGAACCAACAAATATAATTCTTACAACCATAGACTTACCTGATTTACCACCGGAGGCATCCTTTTGTGACTCTCCATATTTTCACGTGCCGCATCTGTAAAGAGAGACAAAACAACACGTTTTCCACGTGCACCATTTGCCGGACAGCGCCGGGTAATACAGACTCTTACCTGAGCGCCACCAGCTGCCACAAGAGCATCTTTTCATGAGCCAGCTGCAAGACAAGAAAGGAAGGGGGGAACAAGAGTTCAAAATATTGAACTCTATGAACTTAATACTTACTGGTCCTCACCAGGAACCTCAGAGTCAATACTCTCCGTAACTCTCCCGAGCCTTCAAACCAGTGAAGTAACTGGAATCGACGCACCCCTGCAAATTCACACAGGATGGAGAGCTCATCTTTCAAGAATATAAGCTGAGATTGCTGTGAGGGCATTTCGGAGGTGATTAGTTGGAAAGGACTGTGGGGGTGCCATCACTTGAATCCACAATTGGCTAAATCCATCTCTCCACTTGCAGGAGAATATTTCTACGGGTCAAGCAGACAAGATTAGGAGGGCAGATCCAGTCAGTCATCGCTGCACTACGCATCAGTGGGTGGAGACTGCAGGTGTGCGGGTCCGACCGACGCCCCTGTGGGAGCCAGGTGAGCGTAACAGAACGCAAAGCCTATCTACAAATCCCCACCCGGGCATTATGGAAATCTCAGAAACCGACCAACTAGCCCTATTGTTAGGGGAACTTAGGGCAGAAATGCACTCTGCGCGCCAAGAGACAAAAGCCCTCAGGAGAGAACTGATTGTGTCAAAGGAGCGCACTGATGATCTTGCTAGACAATTACTGCAAAACCAAGCTGGGCAAACACCATTACCTGGACTCGGGGGGAATCCAACTCCTGTTTCATCGAGCAATCCTGTGCAAGTGGTTCTACCAGGGAGCATTCCTTTAGCTCCACCCGAACGTTTTGCTGGGGACCCAAAAAAGTTTGCCGTGTTTATGAACCAATGCCGCTTGCACTTTTTATGCAGACCTGGAGCTTTTCCGAACGATCAAACCAAAGTAGCCTTTGTACCATCATATCTTAGTGGCAGCGCAGCGGATTGGTCAATTCCATTAGTTAACCAGGATGACCCTCTTCTTCGGGATTTTCAAGGTTTTCAATTGAGCATGGAAAGACTATTTGCCAGAAATTCACAGGGACAGGCCCTGGATAACGAACTTTTATCATTACGACAAGGTAACCAGGATCTTCTAACCTATATCGCCACTTTCAATAGGTTAGTGGTGGAAACCGGATGGCCAGAGGTAAAACGAATTACATTATTTCATCGTGGACTTCGGGGTGAACTCAAAGACGTTTTGGCCCAAGTTGTGAACCCACCTCAGGATTGTGCAGAATATATAGACTTAGTGGTGCAGTTAGACCACCGACTTCAGAATAGAAAGGCTGATCGAGCTAAGTTCGAGAATCGGGTATTGGTTAAACCCAATGTTACCCTCAAAGGAACAGATGTATCAGAACCGATGCAGATCGGGGGGGTCAAGGACCCTTAACTCAAAAGGAAAGAGAAAGAAGACGGCAGCTGCAATTGTGTCTGTACTGTGGGGCCTCAGGACATTTTCTACGGGATTGCCCTATAAAAACATCTAAAAAAGTAGTCGGAGTTGCTGATAAAAATCAAACAGAGCCCGATTCGGGAAACGACCACGCCCGACAAGCGTAGAGGTCCGCTTGCCGAGCTTGAAGAAGGATACTCAGACCTCGCACTTCATCATACCAATGGTCTTTATAGATCCAAGGCAGCCATCACGTATGCACGCAGTGAGGGCATACATTGATAGCGGGGCCATAGGAAACTATGTGGACCACGAGTTGGTTTCTAGGATGAATCTATCTCTCTGCAAAAAGACCACTTAGGATGTCATCACCACAGTCGATGGAACTGAAATTGCCTCTGGGCCTGTAACTCATTCCACCGCAGAGATGACACTATTGGGTCAGGATGGGCATCGAGAGACTATTGTGTTTGATTTAATCAAAGCCCCGCAGTTCCAAATAATACTGGGGATACCTTGGTTGGAAACACATAATCCTTGTATTGATTGGCGAGAGAAGAGAATAACCTTCCCGGATTGTGCACATACTTGTTACCCGAAAAAACCCTTGAACCAAGGTCTGGCCACAGTCGCTACTCCAGTCGTGCAGTTACCTCAGGAATATCAGGAATTCCAGGATGTTTTCCAAAAGGAACAGGCAAACACCCTACCACCTCATAGATCATACGATTGTCAAATCGATCTCATACCTGGTGCACAACCTCCATGTAGTAGGATCTACGCCCTTACGGAACCCGAAAACCTTCACCTACGACAATACTTGGACCAATACCTTGCTAATGGCTTCATTCGTCCATCCAAGTCCCCTGCATCTTCAGCTTTGTTCTTCGTGCCTAAAAAGGAAGGTGACCTCAGAACGTGCATAGACTACCGCGCATTAAATCAGATCACGGTTAAGAACCGATACCCATTGCCTCTGATCCCCGAATTACTAGACCAAGTAAAGGACGCTTGCATCTACTCTAAATTAGATCTCCGAGGGGCATATCATCTGGTACGTGCAAAGAAAGGCGACGAATGGAAGTCTGCTTTTCGCACTAAGTACGGGTTATTCGAATACCAGGTAATGGCCTTCGGGTTGTGCAATGCACCAGCAGCCTTCCAGTATTTTATGAACGATGTCCGTCGTGAACTCATTGACATCTGTGTTGTTGTATACATAGATGATATTCTAGTGTACCTCTCTTCAGAATCAGACCATATGAAGCACGTTCGTGCACTCCTTGAGAAACTACGCCAGCACAAATTATATGCAAAATTGGAAAAATGCATTTTTCATGCTACAGAAGTTGAATTCCTTGGATTTATCCTGACTCCAAAAGGAGTCCGAATGGACTCTCGAAAGGTGGACGCAATCCTCAAGTGGCCATCACCCAGTTCAGTTAAAGGGGTACAAAGCATGCTCGGATTTGCTAATTTCTACCGCAGATTCATTCCGGATTTCTCACATGTTGTACACCCTATCACATCACTTTTGCGAAAAAACAAACGCCTCTTGTGGACCGAAGAAGCTGAAAAGGCCTTCCAAGAGCTGAAAACGAAATTCACGTCTGCACCTGTCTTAAAGCATCCACGCCCCAAACTTCCATACATAGTTGAAACTGATGCATCCAGTTTAGCCATGGGAGCTGTCCTGTCCCAGAAGGATCCTGAAACCGGTCAACTTCACCCAGTAGCATTTTGGTCCAGAAAGTTCTCGGCACCCGAGTTAAACTATGCGGTTACCGATAAAGAATTATTAGCCATCAAATCCGCCTTCAAGGCTTGGCGGCATTATCTTCTCGGTGCCAGGCATACCATTACGGTAATCACTGATCACCGGAACTTGCAGTATTTAAAAACAGCCAAGGCCCAATCGCTGCGTCAACGTCGATGGGCATTGTTCTTTGCCGAGTTCGATTTCGTGATCACTTATCGACCAGGTTGCAAAAACGGCAAGGCAGATGCCTTATCCCGAATAGGAATGGGAGAAGCATATGCGAACCCGGAACCGGTGCCTATAATTTCAGAACAAAGAATTCTTGGCATAACCACTCTACAGACACTAGAGGATATTCAAGTAAAGATCCAACAACTCTCCGATCCAACAGCCCTGCAGGACTGGGTGAAGAAAGGCCCGAATACTCAGTCATCAATGACCTACCTTATTATCAAGGGCGACTATTTCTACCACACAAGGAACTACAAGAACTAGTCATCTCCAATTATCATGACACCCTGATGGAAGGACACCCAGGTATCGCAAAAACTGAAGCTAAAATTAAGAGACAATTCTGGTGGCCCACCTGGCGAAAAGAAGTAAAGTCATTTGTAATGTCTTGTGGCATTTGCGCCCAAAACAAAAGTCAGAAGAAAAAACCAGCTGGCCTCTTACAACCTTTGGATATTCCACCTACACCATGGCACACCTTATCGTTAGACTTTATTACAGATCTACCTCCATGTAATGGATTTAACACCATTCTAGTTATTGTGGATCTTTTTTCCAAGATGGCCCACTTTATTCCTCTAAAGGGATTACCTTCTGTTTCAATTCTGGCCAAGGAGTTCCTCGAAAACATTGTTCGAATACACGGATTTCCTTCCGTATTGGTCTCTGACTGAGGTAGTCCATTCATTTCACATTTTTGGAAGAAATTTTGTCAACTGGCACAAATCGACGTGAGGTTATCAACCAGTCACCATCCCCAGACCGATGGTCAGACGGAGAGGACCAACCAGACCCTTGAACAGTACCTACGTTGCATGCTACACCAGACCGAAAGTAATTGGAAAGATATTTTATGGATTTCCGAGTATGCATACAATAACTCTGTACATTCAGGAACCGGACAAAGCCCCTTTTATACCATATATGGACATCACCCTCGAACCTCAGAACTAGATTCGCCTCAGCATTTAGAAATGCCTGCAGTTAGTCATTTGCATTCTACTATTACACAAGCCTTTAAAGAGGCAACAGAACATTTGAAACAAGCAAAAGAGAAATATAAGAAAAATGCTGATCAACATAGAAGTGAAACTCCACAATACCAGATTGGGGATCAAGTTTGGCTGGCTACAAAACACATACCTCTGAAGGGAACTCAGACTTTTAACCCTAGATATTTGGGACCTTACACTAATAAGGCCATTATCAACCTGGTAGCCGTCAAATTGGAATTATCCTCTAATATGCGCATTCATCCTGTCTTTCATGTTTCACTTTTAAAACCAGTTCAACCAGGAACAAGATTAACCAAACCACCCGACCCCATCTTGATAGATGGAGAACCTGAATTTGAGGTAAAAAATATCCTGGACTCCAAATGGTTAAATCAAAACTTTATTTGATCGATTGGAAGGGCTACGGACCACAAGAAAGGTCATGGGAACCTAGTGACCACGTCCATGCACCTCGGTTGGTGAAAAGATTCCATTGGAACTTCCCAGACAAACCAGGGCCCAGTGGAAGAACAACTGTAGGAGGGGCCTTGGGGGGGTGCTGTCATGATGCCTACCCCCAGGCATCCGGACCAAGCCCATCAGCCCCGGGAGCAGGTATCTAGACATTTAGTAAAACCTCAGCAGCCCCGGCTAGGGGCTATCTGGGTTCAGTCCTGGCACCTTAGGCACCAGGCTCATAGTAGAAATCAGTCCTGGTGCCAGGTTCATAGTCCTTACTTACCTCAGGCAGACCATGCTGCAAACGACTCCAATCCAACATGAAGCCTGAAAGGGACTATTTTTCTACAGGGACTATTTTTTACTTGGGTGTGGTTCTAGGGACTTCTTACCTGGGACTACTTTTGAGGCTATTAAACCACGCCCGACCAGCAACACACGCTTCGCGTTATTCTGCATCCAGCAGCGTAATGCTCACCGTGCCTGCAGCCTGCATCCAGTCTTCTGCCACGCCCGCCTCGAATCCGGAGCTCCTAAAACAAAGAGGAAAGAAAGGGACAAGGTTAGAAAATTAACTTATTTCTATTCCACACCTGATTCTGGATCCATCTCGTCTCCGGGCCTGTAAATAACATCATTTCTGCACGCGCCGCACCTCCAGCTGCAGCACCGCACCATACTCACCAGTCTTCACAGCATCCTTCGGGTCGGCGCTGCCTCCATCATTTCTTCGCCGAACTTCTTCACCTAGGAGACAAAAGAAAAACACAAGGTGAGCCGAGGGAACCAACAAATATAATTCCTACCACCATAGACTTACCTGATTTACCACCGGAGGCATCCTTTTGTGACTCTCCATATTTTCACATGCCGCATATGTAAAGAGAGACAAAACAACACATTTTCCACATGCAACATTTACCGGACAGCGCCGGGTAATACAGACTCTTACCTGAGCGCCACCAGCTGCCACAAGATCATCTTTTCACGAGCCAGCTACAAGACAAGAAAGGAAGGGGGGAACAAGAGTGAACATCGGACATATTGAACTCTATGAACTTAATACTTACTGGTCCTCACCAAGAACCTCAGAGTCAATACTCTCCGGAACTCTCCCGAGCCTTCAAACCAGTGAAGTAACTGGAATCGACGCGCCCTGCAAATCCATGCAGGATGGAGAGCTCATCTTTCAAGAATATAAGGTGAGATTGCTGTGAGGGCATTTCGGAGGTGATTAGTTGGGGAGGACTGTGGGGTGCCATCACTTGAATCCACAAGTAGCTAAATCCATCTCTCCACGTGCAGGAGAATATTTCTACGGGTTAAGCAGATAAGATTAGGAGGGCAGATCCAGACAGTCATCGCTGCACTACGCATCACGTAGGTGGAGACCGCAGCTGTCCGGGTCCGACCGACGCCCCTGTGGGAGCCAGGTGAGTGTAACACATGCATGCCAACATGTGACCAAGTACCACACACGTACCACAGCCACCGGCACTCCTACCCAACCTATGCACCGTAAAACAGCTATGCATGTAAACATGCTACAGTTAGCAGAATCTACAAACATAACACAGCCTCCGGCACCCCTACCCACTTTCATTTACATACTATGGTGTTACTGCCAACCGAACCACAAAATCTTCATAACAGCGGCCCTGCTCCCAGCACTCTATTAAGTGCACAAAACCAATAATTCATAGTGTAGTACAGTAGTCAGCCCTCCGCGCAATGGACAGAACGCAAGCCGATAAAATATGCAGTTGTCCCCATCCACTTCTATGCACACAGTATTTGAACATTGCACCCAGTCGCCACACTGTAGGAGTGTTCACTCCATCAGCTCCAGCCATGGACTAAACACTGTAAAATGTGCTAACAATCACCACACCCATGGAACCGACAATGTATGCAATGCTGACAAACTACACACACAAGGCAACAATGTGAAACCTACTTGCAACCAGGGCAGATAGTTGTTGGTGCAAGGCCTCCAGCCATGCATGAAAGGCTTACCACACGCAACACACCATAATACACGGCACGTTAAAATGTTCATGTCATGTGCAATGCACTCCCCTTCTACAATGGACCTGCCACCAGTCAGCACGGAAAGAGGTCGCCACATGAGTTATCGTGCTGTAACTAAGGCTGCCTGCATTCACCACACAAGGTAGTCGCCTGTGAAGGTACCAGCGAATAATGAGATATATCAGATTAACCACTTTTCACTCCCCCAAACTTTTCATCCCTTCTTCCGACCACCACATGGCGTAAAGTATGGGCGTCATTACGAGTCCGGCGGTAACCGCAGCGGTAAAACCGCCTGGTTACCGCCGGACTCGTATTACCATTCCGCCTCCGTGACTCCCGGAAATACCAGGGTATTACGACCCTGGTGTCCTGGGAATCCCAGAGGCGGAATGGTGTAAATCCCCATTCCCATTGATTCCAATAGGACTCAATGGGAATGGGGAAGTGGAAACACAGGCACCATCTCGTGATGGTACTGGTGTTTCCACGTCCGCCTGCAGGCGGGAGGTGTTCAACCCGCCAGGTCAGACATGGCGGGAACATCACCTCCCGCCTGCAGGACTCGGGATCGGGCGGTCCGGAATTAACAGTGGCGGCGGGTTTACCGCCATTGTTAATTCCGGACCGCCCGACCCGTAATGAGGCCCTATGTTTGCCAGGCCCTTTCCGCACTGCACTGTCCTCGGATAGAACATGGCGGCATAACCCAAAAATGTGACGCACAGCACGCTTCTCTCCAGACAACCACCGGCTGCGTCCAATGTTCGCCGACATCACAGCATACTCCAAGCCAATAAGACTTTTGACCACAGAGCGAACAGGGAAATGGATCCACGGAGCCAGATATCACTAATTTTTGGAGACGTACATTTCAGTTCTTTGCAACAAAAGTACTTGTCGGATTTCCACCAAACATACAAAAGCATGTGTTCGGGAACCAAGCCCCCGCTATTGCCGCAAATTTGGTTAAAATTCGTCCAGCGGTTTGGTCTGAAGGCATGCGCAAAGTTTTTGTCCATTCAGTCTATGGAAGAAAAAAAATGTGGGACCCCCCCTTAACTTTGCCCCCCCCTTCACAAAACCTCACCCAACTTCCCCACAAAATGCAGAGTGGGCAATATACTTTTTTTTGCAAAGTTTGATGAGAATTCATCCAGGGGGAGAGAAGTTATAAGCCTGCCAAAAAGGGGTCTTCCTATGGGTTGAGAAACTTAACCATAACTACACGCCCGCTACTGCGGGCCATGTAATATATATATATATACATACATACATACATACATACATACATACATACAGGGCCTGCGGTAGTGGCCCTGTAGTTATGGTTAAGTTGCTCAACCCATAGGAAGAGCACTTTTTGGGTGGCTTATAACTTCGCCCCCCGTGGAAGAATCCTCACAAACCTTTGCAAATTTTTTGTATAAAAGGTCCCGTCAGATTGATTCTGCGAAGTTTAGTGAGAGGGCAAAGTTATAGGGGTGAGATTAGGGCCCTTTAGGAACATGCATATATAATAGATGGGATCATACAGAATAATTCTGAGTCCAAATAACCGAACCAATCAGGAAGATGGCAAAGTACGGTTTTATTAACAATGATCTAAAACAGGAGTTTTACAACAAACATCAACGGATGGACGCTGAGTCTCTCAGCGATCTTTACACAAAGCATAGACTTTATACCAAAAATACATCAGAGGTGACATCATGCTACGTGGCAATAATGAAAAACCTATCAAGGGTCAATATTGGCTATGGGGAACATCTTAGTATACTTTTCTATAGGTACTAGGATTGTGATTGGCTGTCCACCATCAGGTGGTCAATATATGCCGGCCTCTAAAACATGTCCTCTTCAGAAACATTAGATACACAGTTTTCAAACTATAAGGTCCATCATTATATGGACTAATACATATGGTTGGCACGCTTGTGCCAGGTCTGGAACAAACAGTTCACTTAGCAGTACGTAAGCCCAGACCCAGGTGCAAGGAGATGGGGCATGACACAATCCCACCAGACAATTAGCCCAGCACCTACCATCACCCATGCCTTCTGCCATGAAGATTGTCTTTGAACTTGGCTTTGCAGAGTAACTATCGTGTTCTGTTCTGGGACTCCAAGTTCGAACTCTATTTTTATCCTTGGCTCAAACGACAGGAGACCACGATTTGGTCCATTTCACAGGTTTTAAATGCTCTAAATGGATTAAACTTGCCACTCTTAGTATTCTTTCTTTGCATCTTGACAAGGTATGATTCATCTTCTGCATGTTCGATAATTTCCAGAATAGATAGCTGACCATTGCTGCTTCAGTCTTTACTCCAGGCCAGACAGCCTTGTCTTGTAACTTCACAACTCTGCTTATTCTTGCTGCGACAGTTTTCCTTCCCGCTTCATGGGTCTGGCTTACTAAATTCATACCACTGATGTCCAGCTTCTATATAATGGCGGCTTCGCCTGCGTCCATTCACTACGTATAGCCAGCTTCTATGATGACTTGGTCTCCCCCAGCATCTCTACATTTATTGAACGGTTGATTTTCTGCACCACTTTTTGCACTTGTAATCTTTTTCGTATTTGAAAGTTCACTTGATTTCTTTACTTCGTCTTTAGTTTCTATAGGATCTATACATCCTCTTCGGCCAGTATCTCGGGATGTCGTGCATACTTTTTGTGACGTCACTAGCTTCTTTTCTTTACTCTCTCATATTCCTTCAGGGAGTTCCTCCCTTAGGTTGTCATCACTTCTGGGATACATTGGGTAGGGTTGTCTCAACGGGTATCTTCTTTCGAACACATGCTGCGATATTGGCACAATGGTTGGTGTCGAACATGGCAAGGGCTCATGTCTCAACATATGGGAGAAAGTGGGTAGCATTTCCTGCAGAGGTATGCAGTTGCTCCTCTACATTCCCCCCTCTGGTCGAGTCCTCGACCACCTCCTCGAGTTTTTCTACATCCTGGTATCTATTCTTGAAGAAGTGTTTCTTGGGTGTCCATATCTTATTCACCCCTCAGGGTGCCTGCTGATTTGACATGTTCCTCTACACTCCAGGGCATGTAGTTACATTGTCAATTCAGGGTACAATATACCCATCGTCCCACATACTTCTTATGATTCTTTGGATACAGAAACTTCGTTCCCTCAGGTGATACGATGTTAGGCTTTATGTATTCTCTGACAGCGTCATCAGTCAGCTCCTTGGCATTTGGTTCATCTTCAGCATCAATCATGATCTTCATTCCTACTACATTTTTTGCTGTTTTCTTGCATTGGGCAATCACCATCCTGATTATACAGAATCCAAACATTACTAGCACCAGTACTGCTCCAAGAACCTTGAATAGATTCCCCAACCACTGAGGAATCCATGAAAATAAAGAGGTAAACCATAGACATGGCCTCTGTCAAGGTCCCATTCTGCCCATCTGAGAAGGTCTAAATGTGCAATATGATGGCCCGATTTTGGTTTAAACTCCTCCTTCCATTGCCGTGCTCATATCAAGGACATACCTATTCTGGAGGGTCATCAATCGTATGGCCCTGAGCTCTTTATTGCCGTTGAATCCCCTTATGGTAGCATCGATTGTCTGCAGAAGCTCCCATCTGTCGATTTGGAACCATTTAGACTTCGCCACTGTTTGAATTCCAGGCATAAATATAGCTGTCATTATCATAGCAGTCTTGCTGAACAACTTGTGCTCAACAGGAATAGTTTCATACGCTGTTATTTATTTGGCTGAGAAATATTGTTCTCTTTTCGTCTGCTGGAGGTTCAAGCAATCTTTTTCTGAAATGGTCATCTACTTTTGGAAAGTTGTTAATGTTTAGATCGCTCTGAGGAATCACTAATGCTGAAACATGGATGAGCACCAGGCAACAAACTCTGCCCCAATCCTTGGGCAACATCATATAGGCTCTAGATCCACAAGACCAATATCGATCCATAAGGACAGCCGTCCCATCTCTCATTCCAGGAACGTCAATTGTGGTTTTGCATCCTTTGTTGTATGTCACATGGTTCTTTCCAAGGGTTCGGAAACATATTGTCGCATTAACCAATGGGATTACAACTACTGGGCCTGATTCGTCTTCTACCCATTCCAGTAACTTGGAGTGCTTGGTCCATGACTTTAAGCATCCATTATTCTCTCTCTCCACTTCCTTTACATATTTTGTTTTCAGCAGATGAGCTGCACAGGACATCATTGCAGGCTCATAGATTAAAACTTACCTGATGCAGACCATGCTGCAAACCTACCTGATGCAGACCATGCTGCAGGAGCTCCAAGCCAAAAGAGGCTTGGAAGGGACTACTTTACCTAGGGACTATTTTTTTACTCGGGTGGGGCTGGGGAGGAATACTTACCTGGGACTACTTTGGAGGCTATTTAAACCACGCCCGAAGAGCAGCACACGCTTCGCGTTATTCTGCATCCAGCAGCGTAACGCTCACCGTGCCTGCAAGTCTGTATCCAGTCTTCTGCCACGCCCGCCTCGAGTCTGGAGCTCCTAGAAAAAGGGAGAAAGAAGGAGAAAAGGTTAGAACAAGAGCAATACCTTTGATCCTTACCTGAATTCCCGATCCATCGCGCCTTCGAGCTGGAAGAAAGAAGTTATTTTATGCGCGTCGCCTCGCCTGCTGCAGCGCTGCGCTGAACTCACCGGCCTTCGCAGCATCTTCACATTCCACCGCATCCTTCTGCATGTTCCCGCCACACTCCGGCACCTAAGGGGAAGACAAGAACAGCAAGGTGAGCCAAGGGAATACACAGACGCAATATTAGTTACCCCCCATAGACTTAACTGATTTTACCACCGGGGGTACTATTCCGCTTCACGGGTCGGCGCAGCTTCCACTTTATCCTCGCCAAACCCCGGCCCCTAAGGGGAAACAAAAGGACAGCAAGGTGAAACAAAGGGACAAACAAGGGGAAACCTCCTCACCACAATAGACTTACCTGATTTTACCGCCGGAGGCATTATTCCCCGAGATTTCATACTTTCTCTCAGCGCCTGAATAAGGGAGAAAGCAACAGGTTACATACTGACATTATTTTATCGAACTGTGTTGGATAATACAAATCCTTACCTGAATATTACCGGTTGCCACGAGGAACTCTTCGCTAGGGTCAAGCTGCAACCTGCAAGAAATCGGACAAGAGTGAAAGTCAGACATTTGAACTCTTACGAACTACATACTTACGGCGTCTTGCCGGAAATCTCAGAGTCAATATTGTTCTGGCACTCACCAATTCCTTCGAGCCAGTGAAGCAACAGGTTATCTACGCGCCCCTGTGCTCAATGCAGGATGGAGAGCTCATCTTTCCAAACCATCAGGTGAGACTATAAAAAGGGACATCAAAGGTGATCAGTGGGGAGAACAGCGGGAGTGGGGGGTGGGTTAACGCTCAACTCCACGGGTGGTTAATTCCCTTTCTCCATTTGCAGAAGAATATTTCTACGGGCCAAGCAAACAAAGCTAGGTGGGCCAGTCCAGTCCGTCATCTCGGCACTACGTGTCACATTGGTGGAGACCGCAGCTGACCAGTTCAGATCGACGCCCCTGTGGGAGCCAGGTGAGCGTAACAGAACGCGAAGCCTACCCACAAATTCCCACCCGGGTGTTATGGATACCTCAGAAACTGACCAATTGGCCCAATTACTAGGGGAACTGAGGGCTGAAGTGCATTCCGCCCGTCAAGAAACCAATGCTCTTAGGAGAGAACTGATTTTGTCAAAGGAGCGAACTGATGACCTTGCTAGGCAACTACTGCAAAGCCAGGCTGGACAAGCACCCCTACCAGGTCCTGGGGGAAATCCAGCTCCTGTGTCAACGAGTAACCCTGTGCAAATAAACCTACCAGGAAATATTCCATTAGCTCCGCCCGAACGCTTTGCCGGAGATCTCAAAAGGTTCACCGTGTTTATGAACCAATGCCGCTTGCACTTTTTATGCAGACCTGGAGCCTTCCCAAACGATCAAGCCAAGGTAGCCTTTGTATTGTCATATCTCAGCGGCAGTGCAGCCGATTGGTCAATTCCACTAGTTACTCAGGATGACCCAATTCTTCGGGATTTTCAGGGCTTTCAAATGAGCATGGAAAGACTATTTTCCCGGCACTCCCAAGGACAGGCCCTGGATAACAAACTTTTGTCCCTACGACAGGGTAACCAGGACCTTCTATCCTACATCGCAACCTTTAATAGGTTGATAGTGGAAACTGAATGGCCTGAGGTAAAACGAATCACGTTATTTCATCGAGGGCTTCGAGGAGAACTGAAGGATGTCTTGGCTCAAGTCGTAAACCCACCTCAAGACTGCGCTGAATATATAGACTTAGTGGTCCAGTTAGATCACAGACTTCAGAACAGAAAGGCTGATCGAGCCAAGTTTGAGAATCGGGCGTTGGTCAAAACCCACGCTAACCCCAAAGGAGCAGATGCTTCAGAACCCATGCAAATCGCAGGGGTTAAAGGACCCTTAACCCAGAAGGAAAGAGAAAGGAGACAGCAAATGCAATTGTGTCTATATTGTGGAACTTCTGGGCATTTTCTACGGGATTGCCCTGTAAAACCACCCAAGAAGGTGGTAGGAGCTGCTGATAGAAGCGATATGGAGTCAGACTCGGGGAAACGAACACGCCCGACAAGCGTAGAGGTCCGCTTGCCGAGCTTGAAGAAGGATACTCAGACCTCGCATTTCATCATACCAATGGTCCTCGTAGATCCAAGGCAGCCATCGCGTATGCACGCAGTAAGGGCATACATTGATAGCGGGGCCATAGGAAACTATGTGGACTATGAATTGGCTTCCAGGATGAATCTACCTCTCTGCCGAAAAAAAATCACCTCAGATGTTATCACCACAGTCGATGGAACTGAAATTGCCTCTGGGCCTGTAACTCATTCCACCGCAGAGATGACACTATTGGGTCAGGATGAGCATCGAGAGACTATTGTGTTTGATCTAATCAAAGCCCCACAGTTCCAAATAATACTGGGGATACCTTGGTTGGAAACACATAATCCTTGTATTGATTGGCGAGAGAAGAGAATAACCTTCCCGGATTGTGCACAAACGTGTTACCCAAAGAAAAATCTTAACGCAGGCCTGGCCACAGTAACCACAGCAGTCGTGCAACTACCTCCAGAATTCCAAGAATTCCAGGATGTTTTCCAAAAAGAACAGGCAAACACCTTACCACCTCACAGGTTGTACGATTGTCAAATTGACCTCATACCCGGTGCACAACCCCCTTGTAGCAGGATTTACGCCCTTACGGAACCGGAGAACCTTCACCTACGACGATACTTAGACCAGTACCTTGCTAATGGCTTCATTCACCCATCCAAGTTCCCTGCATCTTCAGCTTTGTTCTTCGTGCCCAAAAAGGAAGGTGACCTCAGAACGTGCATAGACTACCGCGCATTGAACCAGATAACTGTCAAGAACCGATACCCGTTGCCTCTGATCCCTGAACTACTAGACCAAGTGAAGGACGCTTGCATATACACTAAGTTAGATCTCCGGGGGGCATACCATCTGGTACGTGTAAAAGAGGGCGACGAATGGAAGACTGCTTTTCGTACTAAGTATGGGTTATTCGAATACCAGGTGATGCCTTTCGGTTGTGCAATGCACCAGCAGCCTTCCAATACTTTATGAACGATGTCCTTCGTGAACTCATTGACGTTTGTGTTGTCGTATAGATCGATGATATTCTAGCATACTCCTCTTCAGAATCTGACCATGTGAAGCACGTCCGAGCAGTCCTTGAGAAATTGCACCAGCACAAACTATATGCAAAACTGGAAAAATGTGTTTTTCATGCCACAGAAGTTGAATTCCTTGGGTTTATCCTTACCCCAAGAGGAGTCCGAATGGACTCACGAAAGGTGGACGCAATCCTTAAGTGGTCATCACCAAGTTCGGTTAAACGAGTACAAAGCATGCTCGGCTTTGCCAATTTCTATCGCAGATTCATCCCGGATTTTCACATGTTGTACATCCCATCACAGCACTCTTGCGAAAAAATAAATGCTTTATGTGGACTGAAGAAGCTGAAAATGCCTTCCAAGAACTGAAAGCGAAATTCACGTCTGCACCAGTATTAAAGCACCTGCGCCCTGAACTTCCATACATAGTGGAAACTGATGCATCCAGTCTAGCCATGGGAGCTGTCCTGTCTCAAAAGGACCCTGAAACTGGCCAGCTTCACCCAGTAGCATTTTGGTCCAGAAAGTTCTCAGCACTCGAGTTAAACTATGCGGTTACCGACAAGGAGTTATTAGCCATTAAATCGGCCTTCAAGGCTTGGCGGCACTATCTTCTCGGTGCCAGGCATACCATTACTGTGATCACCGATCACCGGAACTTACAATATTTAAAGACAGCCAAGGACCAATCGTCACGCCAACTCCGATGGGCATTGTTCTTTGCCGAGTTCGATTTCGTGATAACCTATAACCTATCGACCAGGTTGTAAGAATGGTAAAGCAGACGCCTTATCCCGAATAGGGATGGGAGAGGCAGAAGTGAACCCAGAACCACTACCTATAATTTCCGAACAAAGGATTCTTGGCATGACTACTCTACAGACACTAGAGGACATTCAGGTAAAGATCCAGCAACTTGATCCTACAGCCCTGCAGGACTGGGTAAAGAAAGGCCCGGACTACTCTGTCACCAATGACCTGCCTTATTACCAAGGGCGGCTATTTCTGCCACACAAGGAACTACAAGAGCTAGTCATTTCCCGTTATCATGATACCCTAATGGAGGGACACCCAGGTATTGCAAAAACTGAAGCTAAAATTAAGAGACAATTCTGGTGGCCCACCTGGCGAAAGGATATTAAATCATTTGTGATGTCTGGTGGCATTTGCGCTCAAAACAAAAGTCAGAAGAAAAAACCAGCTGGACTCTTACAACCTTTAGACATTCCGCCTACACCATGGCACACCTTATCGTTAGACTTTATTACTGATCTACCCCCATGCAATGGATTTAACACCATTCTAGTTATTGTGGATCTTTTTTCCAAGATGGCCCACTTTATTCCTTTAAAGGGATTACCTTCAGCTTCAATCCTGGCCAAGGAGTTCCTCGAAAACATTGTTTGCATACACAGATTTCCGTCCGTATTGGTCTCTGACCGGGGTAGTCAATTCATTTCACATTTTTGGAAAAAATGTTGTCAATTGGTGCAAATCGATGTGAGGTTATCGACCAGTCACCCCCCCAAACCGATGGTCAAACGGAGAGGATCAACCAGACTCTCGAACAATACCTGCGTTGTATGTTACATCAGACAGAGTAATTGGAAAGACATTCTTTGTATCGCCGAATATGCATACAATAATTCAGTACATTCTGGAACTGGACAAAGCCCCTTTTTTACCTTATATGGGCACCATCCTCGAACCTCAGACCTTGACTCACCCCAACACTTAGAAATGCCCGCAGTGGACCATCTGCACGCTACGATTACACAAGCCTTTAAGGAAGCAACTGCACATTTAAAACAGGCGAAAGAAAAATACAAGAAAGATGCTGATCAGCATAGAAGTGATACTCCACAATACCAGATAGGGGACCAAGTATGGTTAGCCACAAAACACATACCTCTAAAGGGAACACGGACCTTTAACCCCAGATATTTGGGACCTTACTCTATTAATGCCATTATCAACCTGGTGGCTGTCAAGTTGGACTTACCTGCTAATATGCAAATTCACCCCGTCTTTCATGTGTCACTTTTGAAGCCAGTGCAACCAGGGACAAGACTAACCAAGCCACCAGACACCATCCTTGTAGACAGGGAACCCGAATTTGAAGTTAAGAACATCCTGGACTCCAAGCTGATAAAGTCAAAACTTTTTTATTTAATCGACTGGAAAGGTTACGGACCACAGGAAAGGTCATGGGAACCTAGTGACCATGTTCATGCACCCCGATTGGTGAAAAGATTCCACTGAAATTTCCGACAAACCGAAACCACGGGGAAGAACAACTTTAGGAGGGGCCTTGGGAGGGGGGTGGGGGGGAATGCTGTTATGATGCCTACCCCCGGGGACCCAGACCAAGTCCAGCAACCCCGGAAGCAGGCATCAAGTTATTCCAAGCAAGCCCAACAACCCCTGCTAGGGGCTATTTGGGTGCAGTCCTGGCGTCTATGGTGCCAGGCTCATATGGAGAGTCAGTCCTGGCGCCAGGCTCATAGATTAAAATTTACCTGATGCAGACCATGCTGCAAACTTACCTGATGCAGACCATGCTGCAAGAGCTCCAAGCCAAAAGAGGCTTGGAAGGGACTACTTTACCTAGGGACTATTTTTTTACTTGGGTGGGGCTGGGGAGGAATACTTACCTGAGACTACTTTGGAGGCTATTTAAACCACGCCCGAAGAGCAACACACGCTTCGCGTTATACTGCATCCAGCAGCGTAACGCTCACCGTGCCTGCAAGTCTGCATCCAGTCTTCTGCCACGCCCGCCTCGAGTCTGGAGCTTCTAGAAAAAGGGAGAAAGAAGGAGAAAAGGTTAGAACAAGAGAAATACCTTTGATCCTTACCCGAATTCCCGATCCATCGCGCCTTCGAGCTGGAAGAAAGAAGTTATTTTATGCGCGTCGCCTCGCCTGCTGCAGCGCCACGCTGAACTCACCGGCCTTCGCAGCATCTTCACATTCCACTGCATCCTTCTGCATGTTCCCGCCGCACTCCGGCACCTAAGGGGAAGACAAGAACAGCAAGGTGAGCCAAGGTAATACACAGAGGCAATATTAGTTACCCCCATAGACTTACCTGATTTTAACACCTGGGGTACTATTCCTCTTCACGGGTCGGCGCAGCTTCCACTGCATCCTCGCCGAACCCCGGCCCCTAAGGGGAAACAAAAGGACAGCAAGGTGAAACAAAGGGACAAACAAGGGCAAACCTCCTCACCACAATAGACTTACCTGATTTTACCGCCGGAGGCATTATTCCCCGAGACTTCATACTTTCTCTCAGCGCCTGAATAAGGGAGAAAGCAACAGGTTACATACTGACATTATTTTATCGAACTGTGTTGGATAATACAAATCCTTACCTGAATATTACCGGTTGCCACGAGGAACTCTTCGCTAGGGTCAAGCTGCAACCTGCAAGGAATCGGACAAGAGTGAAAGTCAGACATTTGAACTCTTACGAACTACATACTTACGGCGTCTTGCCGGAAATCTCAGAGTCAATATTGTTCTGGAACTCACCAATTCCTTCGAGCCAGTGAAGCAACTGGTTATCTACGCGCCCCTGCACTCAATGCAGGATGGAGAGCTCATCTTTCCAAACCATCAGGTGAGACTATAAGAAGGGACATCAAAGGTGATCAGTGGGGAGAACAGCGGGAGTGGGGGGGGGTTAACGCTCAACTCCACGGGTGGTTAATTCCCTTTCTCCATTTGCAGAAGAATATTCCTACGGGCCAAGCAAACGAAGCTAGGTGGGCCAGTCCAGTCAGTCATCTCGGCACTACGCGTCACATTGGTGGAGACCGCAGCTGTCCAGTTCGGATCGACGCCCCTGTGGGAGCCAGGTGAGCTTAACAGTAGTACATGCTGCAAGATGGCTGAGGCATTTTGCATTGTATGCTGATACCTCCTTTGAAATTAAAGTCCTTACTGTATTCATGGCATAGGGGATGAGAGAGCAGACATAGTCATTCTCATCAGATGTTCTTTCCCCCACCTTTTTCACATGCTGATACCACATGTTATTCCTGAGGTGAGCTGAATTATATAGATAGGCATGTATCCCTTCATTACCCTCCTCTGCGTCTCTTTTATGTCTCCCAACATACCCATAGATATCACAGAAATTGTCATCATTAATACCCATAGTGGGGAGAATCATGGGAGCTCTTTCTTCAGTAGAACCATTAAGATAATAGAGACTGTGAAAAATAAGGAACAAAAAGATACAGAGAACAATCATGCAAATATATATTTATGCATAGAAATCTGGACAGCCATGTTTCGTGCCATCCCACTGCTTGCTTGACTCGGGATCTCTCTATAATCAGGTAATCTTCATTAAACATTTTTTAATAAAATCGAGTTTCTTTCACATTTGTAACTGTACAATTTGTTCAATTATAGCAATGAGGAGTCTTCTTATCACTGGACCGTTTTTAGGATCCTGTAAAAAAGTGTGAATATTAACATCTAACAAGAGCAGGGTAAGTTTGAAGTATGAACACAAAGACAGCAACCACAAGTGAATGAATGTCACTATCGGCAGGTATCATGTATTTTTATCACCTAAAACAGATATTCTCCATGAAATGAATCTGGATATGGATCTCTCTTCCAATTCCTGATCAAGAACTGACATTTATGCATAATTCTGGTGCATTATTCATTGCTTCCATACATTTCGAAAAGTTAATTTCAACCTCTGGAATTTCTCTGCAAGTCCTTGCACTTCCTGCAAAAAATATATAAGAAGTATTTATTGAATTCCAATCCAAATAAAGTATGTGTTAATCACTCGTTGCTTTATCATATTTTTTCGTAGTCATCGATCGAGTCTGCACACGCAGAAATTCTTCTTCTTGCCTTGCTTCTAGATCAGCACTCTCGCCTTTATAAATCTTCATGTTCAGATGCAACCAAGCTTGTCTTCCCGAAACCTTAACAGCAGAAGGGGAAACTTCCTCAACGAGGAATGCGCCATTGAATCGAGGCTCATGCCACTTCTGGGGGAAGTTGTTAATCAGAATCAGGTCCCCAACATATAACTTAAGGGGTGGTAATAGTTCACTTGGATTGGTCGCCGAGTTATCTCCTTCCATGTTCCTAGACCTCCCCCCCCCAATGCTTGACTTGATCTGAAATGAAACAAATACTGGTAGTTATTCATGTCAAATAATCATGCATTTCATCAGCTGCAGTTTTGGCTACACTCTGGGCATCACTCCTGATCATAGACGGCGGTGTAAGGGGCATTCTCATTCAAAGCCCTGTTACGAGCTCGTGCAGGGTGAGGTGGTGGTCCGACCCTGGCCGATTCCGAAGGGCTTATAAGGCCTTGGGTAGGCGGCAATACAGCCATCCCTTTTTCAAAGTCAATTTAATCTCAGTGATCCTCTCTTTGAGGAGGCCGTTGAGTCTCTCACATACTCTGTTCGCTTGTGGGTGATACTCAGAAGAGAACTTGTGCCTTATATTTAATAGAAGCCCTATTAGTTTGAATAGCTCACTGACAAAATGTGGCCCATTATCAGATCATAGTACTACACACACACACACGCACACGCACACGCACACGCACACGCACACACACACACACACACCCCCCCCACACCCCCCACCCCCCATCGGGCGGTTACGACAGATAGAGCAGATGATAAACGAAGAGGGGAAAGTACACAAACCGTGCTGCATGCCGGTAATCTAAATATCAATGTGGCAATCACAGCCAAGTGGACATATACAACGCACTACGGAACACGCAGGTCCCCATTGAGCAGCAGTGAGGGACAGAATGAGGAAATAATGGAATGGACTACAGGTTAACACAATCAGGAGCGAGTACCTCAAATGGTATGATAAGCGGGTAGAACAGCCCACACAGCAGAGCCACTACGAAATAGATAACAGGCAGCAAGGAACCCACAGCTCTTTAACAGCAGCACATGAAGTAGCTGGAAGAAACTCATACAGCCTGGGGGGGCAAGCTGAACTACCATGCAGGCAAGCTGAAGCACTCCATGGAAACAGGGTGAATGCATGTCTCACAAGTGGGTAAACACAACCCAGGGACTACTGTTTCAAGCTCCTAAGGCATCCTTGAGGGGTATTACCCTGCACACTCGGTGGGTGTGAGTTAATTACTCCCTGCTCACAGCACAGAAGCAAAAGTATAGGCAAAGCCTGGATAAGGGACTGTAAGAACTTGGTGCAATTGGAGGCCCTCCCCACTGGAATTCCATCTGGAGGTGAGAAAAGGAGAGGTACTGGGAAGCCTGAAGCGACGGCGGAGCGGCAAGTGGAGAAAAGGAAAAGCAGTAGAGAAACAGCTGCCAACAGAGGACAGGAGTGGGGATAGGAATTTCCTGGGCAGAATGGCGAAGAACACAAGCAAAATGAAAACCCATCTCTCAGGAGACATTAAAGCAATGATGCAGAGTCAGGTCCCCGCAAAGAAACAAACACAGACTGCAGCGCAGATACACTCACTGGTGAGCTCAGACAGGGTCGCAGAACTCGAAGACCCATCCACAAGATGCTCAGACCTACATGATATGCTTGCAGAAATAAAGAAGGAAATTAAAGACTGCGCCATTGGTCTCACCAAGTCCATTACAGAATTGAGCAAACCGGTATCAGCAATTGAACACAGGGTGGAAGAAACAGAAACAACGCTCTGTGAGCAAGGATACGAGCAAAGAGAACTACCTAAACGAATGGAAGCAGTAGAACAAATGGATTGGGTCATGGCCAGACAGGAAGATAGTGAAAATAACAAAGAAATAATATGAGACTTGCCGGGGTACCTATAGCGATCCTGGAAGCCGAGCTACATGATTATGTCCAAGCACTAGTCCAACAGGTTTTGGGCGACACAGAAGGCGAACCGATAATGCTGGACAGTACGCATAGGATATATAATGCTTTTCAACAAAAGAAAAATCTGACCCCAGATGTGATCACAAGAGTGCACTTTTTCCGAGTGAAAGAACAGATAATGAAAGCAGTGAGAGGTACATTTTCGATTAAGTTCAGGGACTGAAGCATCAAATTCTACCAGGATATGGCGCAGGCTATATTGATGCGACAGAAAAGGCTCCAGGTGGTGACAAGCTGGTTAAGTGAGAAAGGAATCCTATACAGATGGACCTTTCCCTGCAGGGTACAATTTGAATATCAAGACAAGGCATACCATATTAGTAAGGAAGAGGAGATGATGGACTTGATGAGTACGGATGACACTGCACATCTAAGAGACTCGCCACCAGAGAAAGACCCAGACCAACGCACAGGTGGTACAAACAAGAAAGGAGGGTGGCGACAGGGGCACCCTTATCCAAGAGGGAGGGCCAGGGGTCTAAAACACAAGGATGACACCTGAAGGAGCACCCGAAGCGGGTCAGTGGACACACACAAGACAGTACACTCCCTCGCGGGTGGGGGAGCAGAAGTATATTGAAGTTGATTGAAGGACAATGGCGAAGTAGTGTGGGAGGCTTTGGGGGTGGGGGCACGGGGTCGGATAAGAACCCTACTGGTCTACACACACGGACAAAATGTTTGTAAGTTTGAAAGTGCACATAAAACACGTATTTGGGATGTCGGGGGGTTTAAGTTCAGTTACTTAAGGGAAGTACGGAGTAAAACCATGGCTCAGGACATACGGACATACCACAAATCAAAGAGATAGATATAGGGCGAATACAAACAAGAGACGGACACATACAGGGACATGGCTGACAAACATTTTAACCTTAAACACCCAGGGCCTAAACTCACAAATGAAGCGTCGCTCCATACTCAAACGGTTAAGAGACCTGCAAGCATCAGTGGTATTTTTACAAGAGAGCCACTTATTAGCCACAGACGACAAAAGAGTGGCACACCAGGCTTACCCCAACCAATATTTTGCAACAAGCGGGACCAAAACCAGGGGGCTAGCGATTCTATTGGGGGCCCTCGCTGCTGTTTAAGAAACATTTTTGTTATTAAGACCCAGAGGGGCGATATCTGGTCCTCAAAGGCACACTGGGAACACAGACATTTACCCTGGTAGCACTGCATGGCCCCAATGATAAGCAGGATATATTCTTGAATGCAGTATTGGGAAGTTGGTGCGAGGGCCAAGTACTAATCGGGGGGGGGGGGATTTCAATTGCGTCATGGATCCCAACTTGGACAAGACGCTCCCTCCTACTAGTAACGACAATAAGAATCGACAAGCCCTGGGGAAATTCTTTCCCGATCTTGACCTAATAGAAACCTGGAGATTCTTTCACAACACTGACAGGGAATACACACATTATTCAGTGGCACTTACAGGCTATTTCGAGGATATATATGATCTTAGTTTCAGCTACATTAATCCCCCAAGTTACAGCCATAAACATTGGAATAAAATACCTCACAGATCATGCCCCAGTAATAGTACAAATCGAGGCACAATTAGATAGTAAAATGGGTAAGAAATAATGGCGACTTAACGGGCTAATTTTAAAGGACATTGCTCTTAGAGCTCACATGAAAAATGCAATAACTAATTATTTTACCGAGAACAAGGGGGTATCCTAGATATGGGGAAGGAGGACAAAATGCGGATCATGGAAACATTTCATGTGACCCTGTTAGAACGCGAGGAGTTGGACCCACTTCTCCAAACAACATACATTTGGAATGCGAACCTCCCACTCCTGACCGAAGAAGAAAGGGAAACATTAGAGAGGCCCATTACAGCGGAAGAAGTTAATGAAGCCATAACCACTCTACCCGCCAATAAAACACCAGGGCCAGACGGGTATTTAATAAGATTAGAGAGAAGGGAATGGTAACAGAAGACATGGGTAGATCCATCATGGTGCTCATCCCCAAGCCAGGGAAAGATAAATCTGAGTGCGCCAACTACTGCTCAATTGCCTTACTCAACAGCAATGCTAAAATATATGCAAAGATCTTGGCGAGGAGACTAGCGATAATACTACCAAGGGTCATACACGAAGATCAGGCAGGATTTATAATGGGTAGACACACACAGGACAATATCAGGAGGGCTACAGACCTAGGCACAAGAACAGGACCGAAATTCTCTATAGCAGCAATGGACGCCAGATGGGCGTTTGATAGCTTGGATTAGGGATTTTTTGAGCGGGTGCTGGGAAAATGTGGGTGTGGACCTGCATTTAAACTAATGGTGGTGGCTAATTTTCAGTTGCCGTCAACAAGATATATGGTGAACGGGAAGATCACAGAACAGGTTAAAATCGAGAGAGGGACCCACTGTCACCCCTGATCTTCGCTATGGTGATGGAACCATTCGCAGCTACAATCCGGCAAGATATAGAGCTCTTGGAGATAGAAACTAATGGTGGGACGCACAAACTGGCCCTCTATGCTGATATCTTGCTCTTCTTGATGGACATAAAACAGACCCTGGCAACAGTCCTGACCAGATTACAGGAATTTGCTGAGGTCTCGGGGTTCAAAATCAATTTTCATATATCTAAGGCCCTCAATATAATGGATAACCAAAGTGAGATCCAATAACTAAGTACGGTCACCCGCTGCCCTGGGAAGAGGAACACAGAGTACTTGGGGATAAAACAAACAAGAATTTACTCCAAATTATATGGGGCAAATATCCCACCTCTCTGGAAAGGACTGAAAGAGGATTTACACAGGTGGGGCTTGCAAGAGCTGTTATGGTTTGCTAGAATAGCCAGTTAAAATGATAGACATACCCCAACTGCTATACATTACCAGTTCCCTCCCTATATACATACCTGCTAAGATGATTAAAACCTTACAAAAGAAGATCATCTCCTTTATCTGGCACAAAAAGAAGCCCCGGATCTCAAGAGTGGTCCTCCTTCGACCATTATGGTCGGAGGACTGGGACCCCAGATGTGAAAAGGTACATCTTAGCAGCCCCTCTCACTCCCATGTGGAGATGTTCAAATCCTGACTCGCACAAGGGGTGGAGTAAAATAGAACAAGAGGTCATCCCAGATTCTTTCTGAAAATGGGACTTAGCACTGAAATGGGGGAAGATAACCCTTGGACTAGGACCACACAACCCAATGTGTTATAATGCAGACTTCTCCCCGGGAATGGAGGTACCCTACTGGGAAAGATGGGAGGGTCGGGACTGTGATGCTGGAAATGCATTGGAGGGACAGGGCCTCCCTGTCTTTGTCCTGTAGTCCTTTTTCATTTGTGTTCTGTATTGTTTTCTGACAGGAGTCCATGTGGGACTCCTGGCAGTGCAGCTCTTCCTGTTTTTGGTTTGGTGTACAGACCCATGGGATACTCTTATGGGAGAGTGGCCCACAGAGCACGGTATGGGCTGGTGCCAGCTCCCTGCTGAATTTGACAGGTGCTCAGAGTATCCTCCATTTTGGGATACCCAGGCCCTGCCATTGGAATCAGTTGATTCCTGATAGGAAACAAGATGGCCCCTGTGGCCTCTTGCTTTCTATTGCCTTTTACCTTGTTTTCCCAAAGTCCTGGGAAGCCCTGACTCTGTCCCTTCCCACTGACTGGCTGTGGGGGGAAGTTCCATATATGGTGTTGTTGTGAAGTCCAGGCCAGACTGGCTGGAGCCTTCCCAGTGACTGTATGTTGTGTGTACACCCTGTGGGTGGGACCTGGGTGAATGGAGTGTGTGACCAATATGCACTTCTTGTTGTGGATGTATGGGTTCTGGTGTTTGACACAATGACTGAGACAGCCCTGCTCGAAACTGGTATGAATTCAGTGTGTAGTGTTGAATGGCTGGGTACTTGTCCCAATACACATTCCTTGTTGTGAGTGTCTGAGAGGGAGGAGTATGGCCTGAATGCACTGTATGCCTGATTGGCTGATTGACTGCATGAATGCCCTTCTGTATGATTGGCTGCCGAGTGTGACCCAGCAGTGTGGATGAGAGACGAAATAGGATATCTGGGGACCTCTCACCACTGGAGATTGTTCAGTAGCTGAAGAGAAACTGGAGTTGAAACTGAAGCTTAACCTTGAAGCCCTGCTGGAAGAGAAGTCTTGCTGCTGTTCTACTTCACCAATCTGAAAGCTGTTGTGTCTCAAAGGACTGATCCAGGGAGGACCTGGTTAGGCGCCCTCTTCCCGAGCTACGAGGGACCATCGTGCATTGCTAATCTTTGCCAGCGCTCCCTGGTAGATAGACCTACGACAGGCTGCTGACTGGAGACAGGGACCGCCACATAATCACAAGGAGGAGCGCCCCGACACTGTTGTCTATCACCGTCGCCGACCGCCGTCGCCGACTGGAGCTACAGTGCTCTCTTTGCCCAAGTAACATTTGATCCAAAGACATTCTCGTCTGCACCGCCGCCAGCCTTATCCCGCCGGAGAAGGCCAGGCCGTCGACGCGCCAAGGAGTGTCTGCCGGTGGGTTTCCTGCCAGCCAAAGACCACAGAGACGACGCCGACTCGACACCCTTGTGGGCCACAGTTCTTCAAACTCTTTGTGGTCCTGAACCATCGTCACCAAGATGCCACACATGTCTCTTCCTTGCAGGACGTCAACGCTCTGTCGTCGGTGAGCACCGCTAGGAACGAAGCTACCACCTCACCGTCGTCGTTCAACCCTTTTTCTTTGTGGGATCTCGACGATCCGTGGCTCCTGCTTTAAAGGGAGCCGCTCAAGAAGGATCCGTTGACGAACTCTGCTATTCCAGGTACATTGGGGTTGTAGAACTATCTTAGAAGGAAATAAGACTTCTAGAACAATATATGGACTGGGGTTTTGATATATCTTTATAGGTTGCCCAGGTGGGGGGGGGATCTCCACACAGAACTGTGTTTAACGGTAGAGGCCAGTATTCTGCCAATCGTTCTAACCAACTGCTTTCCCCCTATGTATATTGTTGGTTGTCTTTATTAAGTGATCTGTGTGACATTTAACCAGAGAATAGTTGATGCACTTTAATGAGATCTGATAATAATTGTGTTACCACTGTAGAACTGTATATATTTGCCATTATAGAGTAACTAAGCACAAAGTGAGTTATTGTGATTATATAATTCATATTCAAGGTTATATACAAAGACTGTGTTTTAACTAATACAGTGTGTGGACATTCCTTTGTGGGGGCTTGGGGACTACACTGTACTTAAGAACCAGCCTGCATCACCTCCTGAGAAGCGAGGCCTTGACTGCTCGACCTCGAGACCAATAATGGAGAATCTTGGCTGGGGTCCTCTGTGCCTCTCCTCTGCCATATAGAGAGCAGAAGTACAGACCCCCCCTCCAGTCTTTACAGGGACAAATTGAAATGAGGAGACTTATCAAGAGGCCAACCCCCTGCTCTTTGAGGTATGCAAGCACAAATTCCACATAAGGGATGGAGAAAGGTATCAATACATCCAAATCAGACACTGGATCTCTCAGAGGGAGGTAAAGAAGGCAGGTACAAGAACACCACTGTGACTGGAGCTAAATATGCGTGAAGGGGTAACATCAAAAGGCATCTCAAGGATATATAAACTGTTAGACAGAACGCAATACACAGACGACCTGCCATACATGACTAAATAGGGAAAAGATCTGGGGGTCACTATCTCGGAAGAAGAATGGGGACAGATCTGCAGGAGGTCCCATAAATCATCTAAATGTAAAGCTATAAAAGAATCGGCATATAAAATCTCTCACAGATGGTATCTGACCCCCCCAGAGGCTGAACGCGATGAATAAAGACCACTCACTTCTGTGTTGGTGGCAATGTGAGGAAATAGGAACTTTGGGGCCACATGTGGTGGACGTGCCCTAAATCCAAAATATTTTGGAACGATATCTTAGCTCATATCAAAAAGATCACAGGGGACTGCGCATGCACATGCGGCGTATGCGGACGTAAAAGAGCAGCTCTCGGCAGTCGCCGATATTCTCATTAAATTATCTCCCCCCCCCCTGTCCCGAGCAAATATCATGGGATACCACGATCCGGTGGAAGTGAATACCCCGTGACAGCTGCTGCAAACCCAACAGAAATTGGAGCAGGGAACCGAAATACGGAGCATCAGCCTGACGGTACTCTGTGAAGGGGAGGCGCCATACTGGAAACGGGACCCGCTCTGAAGGCAGCCACGCTGTCCACTTGCTGCAAGTGCCCTGGAGGTGTCTCCGAGCTTAGGAGATGCAGTGCGGACCTGTGGAGCACTGATCTGGGGTTGAACCCAAGTAGGGGGATGGCGCAACCCACACACAGCGCGCTCAGAGGCTCAGACCAGCTTAGCCTCTAAACCCTCCTCCCTGCTCGTGCAAGAGACGGGAGCCTGCACTGACACCACAGCGCCGGCGCCGGAAAACCCCTCCAGACACCACTGCATCAACGATCCCGGAACCACGAAGGGCTCCGTGACCCCTCCCAGCGCCGGAAGGGGCCCAGTTGGTAGTGGAGCGGCCCCAGCACCCGGGCCCTGTGCACCGCACAACCGGCTGGACTGACCACAAACCCAAAAATAAAGAGCCACAAGACTGCCTCCACGCCCCTGGACTTGGCACTGCCATTTAGCTGGAACACAGCAACGCTGACAGCCCGTTCGCTGACAGGAGAAAAAAGGTGCTTGGCTGGTTGAACATCCCCGAGGTACACCAGAGCAGATTGTGCCCTGAACATTAAAGCGAACCTGCCCGAAGACAGTCAGGCGCCATCTTGCAGTGCCGGCCACGAGACACAAGGATAGTCAAGCTACTGTGGGCCAGACACTTGGACCCACAGCTTTCTTCGCCCCCCCCCAACTCCCCGGCTCCCATGCGGTGACAGTGAAGGGGTGGCCACATTGTACCCAGAGTGCAGTGTGGGGGATACAACGCCTACCTGCGCAGACGAGCGGCCTTACTCCCAGGTTCCTACAGGGGCGCAGAGGCAACAGAGGCTGCACATTCCAGCACTGTCACTCCCCAGTGGAATCAATCTCTTAATGACAGGATGGTGAGTGTTCCCCCTTTGCATACAACATTGACCTTGAGTGGCGCAATTGAGACACAGCTCATCCCCCGGGCCGATAAGCCAGGACACTCGCCCTGGGTAGCACAGCAAGACGCCCCTGTGCGCCACATATCCTCATGGTCACCAAAGGGAGAACATTTTAAAAAAGGACTCTTCGGCCGAGCCAGACTCTTTGATCTCTCAGAGATGCCCGGGATGCCATGGGATTGATTTTCGGGTGAGTGGCCTTCGTACCATCCTGCAACGGGTACCGAACACTCTACGGCACTATCAGTACCTCCCTATCATCTGTCGTCTAGGCACAGTCCCAGACCATGCAGCAAGGGAAGTTTAGTGCCACCTCCATAACCACGCTCCACATCGCATTGAGAAGGATCTGCAGCGCCTACGAGGCCACAAGACATACAGTCGCCCACTATGCTCAGCAATATCTCAGCTCCCACCCTTTGACACTGTAACTGTACTAATTGCACTGCGCACGACTTCTATCAAGATACGAAGCTTAGGGAGATCCAAGCGACCACAGGCCCTGCGTGTTGCCAGTGCCCTACTAGCACCCATGGAACCCAGACATCTACGTTGCTTCCGACACTTGGAACTCACTTGGGGACTGAAACGGGCACCTGGACTTACCACCCCTACCAGACCGCGCACGAAGCACAATGGGTAAGAAGAAGGCTAAAAGACAGGTCTTACAAAGCAAAATTGACCTCTTCACGGTCGGGGCCTCCCCTAGACACAGAACGCAAACCCCCAGCGGCGAAGAACCCGGGGACGGAGCCCAGGACCCTCCTATCTCACTTACTGACGTCATGAGGGCGATTGGCGACTCGAGGACATCTGTAGAACTGAAAATAGGGGGTCTGTCCATGGAAGTGTCCTTCCTTCCCCAGGACCTACACAACCTGTCATCTAGAGTCGGGGAGTCGGAACAAAGAATATCGGACACGGAAGACAAGGTCTGTCAGATGGAAAAACAGCTGGCAGCAATCTCTAAAAAATGTTGACCAACTCGAATACAGCGCGGAAGACAGTGAGGGAAGGGTGCGGCGCAACAACTTGAGGATCCTCGGGATCCTGGAGAAAGAAGAGGGCCCTAGTGTTGAACTCTTTCTAGAAACATATCTTTGCTCCCAAAATACTTTCCAAGTTCTTTTCTATCCAACGGGCGCACAGAGTCCCCACCGGACGCCCCACCCCCAGAGCCCCACCAGGAATAATAATTGCACAACTCTTAAAGTTTTAGGACCGGGACGCTATCCTCCAGATGGTCCGAGCCCAGGGCCCTATCACCTACAACGGATATTGCATTGGGTTTTACCCTGATTACACTAAGGAGGTCCAGAAAGCTCGCCAGTCCTTTGACTTTGTTAAGAAAAAGCTACAATCATTGTCGATTAAATATGCATTCTTCTTCCCGGCACTACTGAAAGTTCACCACAAAGACGCCACCCACCTGTTTTACACCCCCAAAGAGGCATGGGACTGGCTGGAAACTCAAGTCCTTACCAAGACCGGACCCTGCTGATCATCTTTGGGACCACCCTGATGCTGGCACCCGCTGCAGCATCACATCCTGGAGAGACTACTACAGGGAACGGGTGAACACAGCCACACTGACACCTCGGCTCCCATGCAACCAACCGAGGGCTTGACACCAGCACCTGCTGCCTTTACAAGGTGAACTACACCACTTCAGTCCGGGGTACTGCCCTAAAATGGTTTATGTTCTTGTTACGAGCGCCGTTGGCGCTTGGTTCGGGTTATAGGTGGTTCAGGTTGGGGAGGAGGGGGACATTTTTTTTGGGTGCTGTCAAAGCAATCACTCTCACCACTCGGGAACGGGTATCCCCTAGGGGCAATAATCGGTGCCTCCGCCTGTCCCTAGGAAAGGTCCCTCACTCCCACGACAAATGTAACCACCACACACATGGCAATGGCACACAATAGCCTTTTGACACTTCTTACTTGGAATGCAAATGGGCTGGGCTCCGGGGTCAAGGGACAGCTAGTTCAACAACTAAATAGACACTGACCCGACATAGCCCTCCTGACTGAGACACACATTATGGGCACTGAATGTAGATTCTTCAGGAAATCCAATTATGCAACCACCTTTCACGCCGGGTTCTCTAGCGGCTCCCGGGGCACCATGATCCTTTTGCACAAAAGGGTCCCCTTTCAACTGAAAACGCTCCATATGGACTGGAGGGGCCGCTTCGTATTGGTCAAGGGCGACATTGGGAAAACCTCCTGGGGTATCGTGGCAGCCTACGCCCCCCCCCACTAACACACAAATTCCTTAATGACCTCCAGGAGGTAATGTTGGGGGCACAGGCAGAAAAGTGGGTGCTGGGTGGCGACTTCAATGAAGTCCCAGAACGCAAACCAAACTCCACACCTTGGCATCGGCACTAGGGTGGGTGGATGCATGGTGTGCTCTCCACCCCACAGACTGGAGCTACTCCTTCTCCAACGCCCTTAACTATGTCCCGCATAGACTACTGCTTCGTTCCCCAGGATATGTCACATACGCTGAGAACCGCCACCTACCTAGCCAGGGGTATCTCGAACCACTCCCCCCACCCCTTGCTCACTATAAAAACAGACCCGAACTAAGCACCATCCCTCCTGGAGACTTTACACATACTATCTGGGTGTCCCTGAGGTGGGTCAAGGCCTCGTGCAAAAGACAACAGAGTACTTCTCCCTCAACAAAGGCTCGGTATCTAGCCCCATCACACTATGGGAAGGGTACAAGGCAGTGCTCCGAGGGGAAGCCCTCTCCCTGGTTACAACGTACTGCTGGCACCAAATCTTAGAAATCTCCGTGAAGGAAGAGGCTGCAGCCCGGGCTGAGGAGGAATTCCTATCCTCTGGCACCCCAGAGTCCAAAGAGGCGATGATTATGGCCCAAGAAATATTTAAAAACCTGGCACTGGACAACGCCAGGATCACCCACTCCACCATGCATAGCCAGATCTATGCCACTGGTGACAAGGCCGGTAAAGCCCTGGCCTGGCTGGAATGGCAAGGAAGTAACCGCAGATATATTAGAGCCATCAGGGCGGCTGAGGGCGACCTGCTTCATGAGGATTCTGACATAGCTGACGCTTTTGCCGTCTTTTATAAACATCTCTACGCCTCTATGGAAACCACACCCAAAGGTGCGCCTCCACACTACCTGGACGCCATCGAGCTCCCCAAATTCACCGGGGCCCAGACTGAAAAGTTTTAAGTAGAGGTCACAGAAGAGGAGGTAGCCGGGGCACTGTCCCAGCTCCATCCTGGCAAGGCTCGACGTCCTAACTGCTTCCCAGCCAAAACCTGCTGGAGGACGGGTGACTCAGTGGCGGGTCCTATGCACCGCATGCTACTGCACTCTCGCACGGAGGGTATGCTCCCACATGATCTTAGGCAGGCCACCATCGTAGTGATTCCCAAACCTGAGAAACCCCCCGACCGTTGTGCTTCATATAGACCCATTTCCCTCATCAATGGGGAGGCTAAAATCCTGGCCCAGGTCCCGGCCAACAGAATGCTTGGGGTAATTTGCTCCTTGGTCCACCCGGACCGGTGTGGGTTCATGCCGGATAGGTCCACCGGGATGAACCTGCGGAGGACCCAATTCGCAATCAGCCTAGCCTCTAACATCAAGGAGCCTCTTGCGTTACTCGCAGTAGACTTCGAAAAAGCTTTTGATTCGGTTGGGTGGACCACCTTGTGGAACATCATGGGCCACATGGGGTTCGGGGCCAACTTCATGTCGTGGATCAAGCTACTATACACTGCCCCCAAAGCGGTTGTGCGGGTGAATGGGATCTCCTCAAAACCCTTGCCACTCGGCACGGGAACCAGGCAGGGATGCCCCTTCTCTCCACTCCTATTTATACTGGCTATTGAGCCCCTTGCCATCCGGCTCGGGGTGTCCCCCAAATGTCTGGGTTTGTGTGGCCCTGGGGAGGCGAGGATCGGGTCTCGCTCTATGCGGATGACTTGCTCATCTACATGAGCAATCCTAAAGTCTCATGCCCGGAGGTCACCGGAATCCTCTCAGAATATCAGGAATTTTGTGGGCTTAAGGTCAACAGGCAGAAGACAATCTTTTTCCCGCTCCAGGGCAGGGCAGAAGCGATCCTGCCGCACTGCCCTTACTCGGTCTCCATGCAGAGCTTTGTCTACCTAGGCATCAGGATAACCCCCAATCCCGACAACTTCCTCCGACTCAACCTCCAACCGGTGGTGAATAGGCTCGAGGCAGACGTCACCCATTGGCAATCCCTCCACCTGGGTCTACTAGGGAGGGCTGCCCTCCGTGCCCAGTTCCCCGTTCTGTCAGATATTCCTAAAAGCTCACCCCTTGAGGTCAACATCCTACATGCAAGGATTCAGGCAAAACCCACGTCAGCACTTTACCAAGTGATTACTGCATTCGGGGCTCGGGACCTAACACGGCTGCAGGAGAGGTTGGTGGACCCACTGGAGTCGTAAGAGTCGGTGGAGGCCCTAATGTTCCCCCGTGAAATAGGCATAGATGCCAAATTAAGACTTATACAGTATAAAATACTTCACCAGGCCCATCACTTCTGGGGGGCACTGGCCAAATGGGGACTGAGAGAGGATGCCGACTTCCCTAAATGTTGTAGGGTGCCCAGCACCTTTTGTCACATGCTGTGGGAATGCAAAGTCATATACAAATTCTGGGTTGAATGTATCACAAAATTAATGTAGTCTTAGACAAGCCGGCCTGCTTGAACCCAAGGCTGCACTCCTGGGTATCTGGGGGGAGGTTGATCACACAAGAGGAGAAAAAAAACATTCCTTGCCATAGTATTGGGCCTCACCAAAAGACTTGTGGCCACCATGTGGGGGGCGGCCGAAGGACCCCCATAAGCAGATGGACCAATGAGATGGATAGGTGTGCACCCATGGAGAAACTTATTTACTCTTCCCTGGTGCGGCTCCCCACCTCTCCTCAGGAACTATGCGCACACAGGACTGTACTCATGCACTCCATGTAGACTTGGCCTGCCCAACTGCTATATTTGTTCACTGACATATGTTCTGCTCCTTGCATTTGGTGGACTGACCCACTGCCCTAATCTAGTCAATTCCATTTCTCGCAGTATGTATGGGTGACTGGTATGCCGTTCTATTGTTGTAAACCAATAAAAAGAATGTATCCAAAAAAGAAAAATGATCACCACAGGGGCACAACTATCTGAACTGCCAGCAGTGATACTCTTGGGGGCAGAGGTAGAAGGGATCTACGCAGCAACGGGGACGACTGCGGCACTTATCACACACCTACTGACGGCAGCCCGCATGACCCTAGCCCAGAATTGGAAAGCACTAGAAGGTCCGATAGTTGCATATTGGTGGGTTAAAACGTGGGGTGTACTAGCAATGGAGAAGGTGTGTGCTCTAAAGGCCGGGTCATATCAGAAATTCTTAAAGATCTGGCTTCCCATTATTGAATACGTCAGAGATAGGGAACACCACTTTCACAAACCTCAATTACTTAAAACAATGTGTGTGATTTGTTCTGATGGGGAGAATTAGCCCTATGCAACATTGTCAAAGGATTGTATGATCGTCAAGCCAGGAAATGATTTTGAACCATACTTATTTGCAGTAATGTTAAAGTTGGGAGGGATCCTCGGGGTAGGGATAGCAGTTATCTTTCTGGGTTGTTACAAGTGGTGAGGCGATTGTTGGTCTCACGACTTTAATTGTTCACCACCAATAACACCAATAACACAAAAAGACTCAGTGCACCAAAGAAGGACTTCTACGAAGAGACTCTTGAAGTTAAGCCTTATTATTTGGATATTATCTTATCTCTATAGCAAATGATGAAAGAGTAAATATGTATTGGCGTATCATGTTTTGTTTGTTGCACTGGATCAAATAAATAAAGATGTTAAAACATTTTTTTTTTAAATATAACACTCACTTCGCTTCCACAGTTCTTGCTCTTCCTGTGGTGCGGTTCCATGAATCTCTATTAATTGGGTTATTGACAGCATGTTAAACCCTTCCTGATTAGCATGGTTGCAGGCGATTTCCTCAGTATCAAAAATCGAAATTTCTGGAGAATATGCAACCTTCTGGCTTCTATGTCAGAGGCTTCGTTCCCATGAGAGATAAAGTCTGTTTGTTTAGCATGCGCTGTGCATTTTACGACGACTGTGGCTGCCGGAAGTTGTAGTGCCTTAATGAGCCTATTGTAACGCTCACCTGATTCCCGTAGAGGCGCCGGTCTTGACTGGGCGTATACCGTATCTTCAAAGGTGATGTGTAACACACGGCTGGCTCTTTGGGCTGGACCTCTGTGCACTGTATGTCTGACGCGAAGGGTAAGATGTCTGCAGATAGAAAATATGGGATTAAGGAACTGGGTTATTGAATGTCTCTCTCTTCTTCCCTTTCTCTTCTCCTGTAGAACCCCAAAGGTTAACGCTCTCACCTTAGGTAAGTGAACGCCGTGCTCTCCATCTGCCTCGGGGCAGGGTGCTGTAACCAGTTTCTTCACTGGATAAGGGGAGCAGGCCTCTTGACTTCAGAGGACTGCTGTCCGTCGTTTACTGCACGAACGGTAAGTTTCGAGTAATTCTAATGTCTTTAAAGTCTTTAGTAATGATGTTTCTTGTTTTGCAGGGTTCCGGCGATGGCGGATGACGGGCTGAAGTGAGTTGAAGATGGAGCCCGTGTGATGAATAGAAGCGCCTGGAAGCACGTCAGTAAGCGCTTGTTGCCTGCTTCACGATGCGCTCTAACTGTCTTTTTATTTTGCAGGTACAAGTTCGGAGCGGCTGCAGGGTGCCGGAATACCCACTGGGTTAGATGTGGAAAGGAGTAATGGCACGTGAGTATTAAAGATCCCCAATGTCTTTAAACGCACCTTGTTTTGTCTTTCCGATGCGGGATGCAGCGCCGAAGGCCTCCAGAGCGTGTGAAGAGTTGGTAAGCTTTTGTCTTTCAGATGCCGGAATGCAGTGTGAAGACCTCCGGAGCGCACGAAGAGTAGGTAAGCCTTTGTCTTTCAGATGCCGGAATGCAGCGCGAGGCGTTGGTGACAGCCGATGGACCAGGTAAGTGAAGAGCTGTCACTGAAGACCGTAATGCTAACCTGTTCTTTCTTGTCTTTATAGGTGTTGCTGAAGACTGGATTCAGGATGGTAAGCCTTTTTCCTTAGGCCCAGGATCAGATGCAGAAGACACGATGAGCGTTCTGCTGCAGAGGATGCAGAATAACGCAAAGCAAGATTCATCCATCGGGTGTGGTTTAAATAGCCTCCTGTAGTGCTTAGGTGTCTCCTTCCACAGCCACGCCTAGGTAAGAAAAGAGTTCCTGCTTTCCAGAAGAGTTCCAGTGTTCTGAATCTAGGGAGTGGCTCCTGCCCCACCCAACAGGAAAAGTAGTTCCAAACAGAAGAGGATCAGAGGCTCAACTGGCAGGCAAGTAAGCAGCATGGTCTGCTGCAGGTAAGTCCACCCAAGCATTATGAGCCCGGCGCTTCCAGCGCTGGGACTGGGCATATTTATGAGCCTGGTGCCACTGGCGCCAGGACTGGGTCCAAAAGGTCCCAATTGGGACTGGTTGGCACTCGGAACCTGGGTTATGGATCTGCTTCCAAGGGAGTTGGGAAAACCCTGACCTTTTGGAAGCAGAGATCATGACACCTATCCAATAAGGACGCATGCTGCACTGGAGAGCTGTCTGTGTGGAGATAGCCCCTCCTTTTCAAACGTGCCAACCATGCATGTAAGGTTGACGTCACATAGGCGGAGTCACTGTACACCGTCACTTCCTGTCCTTCATGTTTCCCAAGCGCGACAATGAGAGCTACTAATTCTGCTGCTAGTGCTGAAAAGTTAGACGGTAGTCTTGCACTTGCCACTACCTCAAAGTCTCCATTTAATCGGTGTCTTGAATACCCTCCCCCACTAGTCAGATCAATTTTCGAAGAACCATCAATAAAAAGAAATTCCCCTTCCGCCAAAGCATTCTCTTTCACATGGGCTATATCATAAAATTCAACATAATTGGCACAGTCATTCACATGATAACATTCTTCTACGGGAACAGCTACGAATGTGGCTGGGTTCAGTATTTTACACCTTACAATTTTAATTGTTGGGTTAGAAATCATTACCTCATAAGCTGAAGCTCTTTGGGGTGTCAATGTGCCCTTGGGTTTCTCTAAAATGGCAAACGGAGCATGCTCCACGTAAAAGTTCATAGCGCAGCCCATGACAATACGTGGACTTCTCAATTGCAAACGCAGCAGCGGGCAAAGATTTTTCGAGAGGGAAGTATCCTCTCATAACTGGGTCTAAAATCCCACTATACTATGCCAAAGGTTTGTATCATAATGTTGTCCTTTGGGTAAGCATTGCTGTCATTACTGACCCATTTGTGTGTGAAAACAAATAAAATTCATCACCCTATTTGGGAATCCCTAAGACTGGGCTGTACAAATTGCTATTTTTAACTCCTCAAATCCTTCCTCCATTTTTTCAGTCCATTCTATCCTTGTTTTAATAACTTGTGCTTTCTTTAATGCTTGCCGAAGTGGCCTTGTGTACGTGCTGTAATCAAACACCCAGGCTCCAGTGTAATCATACAAACCAAAAACGGTTGCATTTGTGTCACTGTTCTGTTTTGGTGTTTTCATGATTGCCTCAGCTCTCTCAGGTGTCACTTTCTTTCCTTCATGTGAGATTAACTGACCTATGTACAACACCTCTTCCTGGCAATACTGCAATTTCTCCTTGTCCACCTTATATACTTTGCCTGCTAAAATAGTAATTAGTTGGATAGAGTGCTGCCTACGTTCATCCTCTGTGGTACTGCAAATCAATAGATCATCTACGTACTGTATCACTGCACTCTTAAGATCGATATTGCCTAGATCCATCTGTAGGACTCTGTTAAAGATCGATGGAGACTCACAATACCCTTGAGGCAAACAAGTAGGTTTTAGTCTTTTTTGGAAAAATTTAAAGGAAGTCATGTCTTGTGAGTCCTTGGGCAGTGGGATCGAGAAAAACACATTTTTCAAATCGATCACTGTGAAGTATTGAGCATCTACTGGGATAGTGCACAATAGTGTCGCAGGATTAGGAACTAAAGGAAACTCAGCGTCTACAATCTGGTTAAGAGGTTGAAAATCCTGGATGAATCTCCACGATCCTCCCTTTACATTTTTTTATTGGGTACACCGCAGTATTGCATAATGACTCTGATGGCACCAGAATACCCCGATTCATCAGTGCTGAAATAGTCTAGAATATAACTTCATCTGCTTCTCGAGACATAGGGTACTGTTTTGCTAAGGGTAAAATTGCTCCGGGTTTAAGCTTTATTTTAACCTCCCCATCACCTTCAATAAACCTACTTCATGGGGCCTCTGGTCCATAGGGCATTTGGCACCTTTTCAAGATGCTCCTGAAAAAATGCTGGTTGTTGCCACATTATCCCAATTCTTACCTTTTTTCTATCCTTATCCAGTATGTAATGTTCATGAAGAACACCACTTCGTCATCCCTTCTGTCTTCTCTGAACATATCGTCATCGGTTATGTCAGTCAGTCTGTATCCCACCTCAAGAGCTATCACTGTTCTGCATGATCTACCCTCATCGTCTATTCCTTCGAGCATTGCCATCTCTCTTCGTACTATAGCTGCTTCCAACTCTATAGGAATAGTCTGTCCACCTTCCTCATCCATTGGTATTTGTGGTCTAAATAAAAACTCATCAGGTATCCTCAAAATCTTCCCTAGCAGGCCAGGTAGCCATGTTAACAAAATGCTTAGTCCATATAGAATCTCTGGATCTATTGGAACGCCTCTCAGAGTCACTTGCCATGTGAACGCCAGTATGAACTCTCCCACGCTTAAACAGTGTATTCCGGGAGTGGGGCACACTATTCCTTGATCTGTAAATGAAATCATCATGTTAAGTTTTGTCATCAAATCTCTTCCTAAAATGTCAACTGGTGTCTGTCGTGAACATAACATAGGAAGAGATATTTTACATTCTCCTATGGAGACCAGTAATTTATTAGTAAAACTAACTAAATGTGTACCTCCAGAGAACCCTTGAGCATTCATGGCAATACCTGACATTGTATATTTTCCCTCTCGTATACACGAACGGGTTGCTCCGGTGTCTTGCAAGAAAAGAGAAAGATTTGCCGCCTATCATCACATCGACCTTTGGTTCCTCTTGGGGGTCTGGTGTCACAGATAGTACTGAACACATCAAGTCACCCTGTGAACTGCCTGTTGTGGGTACAAGCTCATCCCCGTTCCTGTGAAAGGATTTTCTCCTACCACAGTGGCACCTCCTATTCTAGGCTACTTGTCCTGTATTCGCATACTGCTGTGTCTGCATAGGGGCTTGTTGCGACTGTCCCTGTGGTGGATGCATTTGTGCTTGTCCGTGCTGTGGCACCTGCTGTACCTGTGGTGTTTGTGCCTGATAAGATGTGTGATCTCGGCTATTGCATACACATGCAATATGTCCTGTCATTCCACTATTCCAACATACTGGGGGAGCCCTTCTGATAATCCCTCCTTGGGTATATCCTCCCTGAGCACTCTGGTTCTCGTTTTGTGTGTTGTGAAACCCACCTTGGTTATTCTGAAATCTATTCTGAAATCCACTTCCTCTTCCCCTATAACTCATATCTCTACCTCATGGCGTAAACCCATACCCACATTGGTCTATCGGGCGTGGATTTACCTGTGATGTACCCATTGCTTCCTACATTCCTATTCCTTCTTCGCTTGTCAATACCGCCCCTTCTATGGCAAATTTTGATAACCTTTTCTGAACCAACTTGTCTTACTCAATTTTTCTATTTGCAGCTTTCTTTTTGTTCTTCTCTTGTAATAACCGGCAATGGTGTACTATTGTCAATTCTATCTCAGCCCATGGCTTCGCTTCCATCCCCACTTGTTTTTTCATTTGTCTTTGTACTTGTTCTGGCAACCCGTAACATGAAATATGGTAAAATAATGCCACTGTCTTTTCCCACGGCTCGCAAGTTTCAGGCTGCCATTTCTCCTGAAAATCTTGAATGTAAGCAATAGGGTCTTTATCTTCTTTCATTTTACGTGTCATAATTGCAGCCATATCTGATGCCTCAGGATGTTGTACCCCGAGAGCCCTCCAAACATCTGCCCTAAACGTATTGAATGGCGTTCGATCATGCGCTGTGTTTTGTGCAGTCACACTACTTAAATATCCCACTCTCCTCCATATGTCATCAGCACTCTCTCCAAGAATGGCTACCAGGAGACCTTTTATGTCCCATGTGGCCAGCGTGTTTCCTCCTGTCATTTTCTCTAATTTGTATATCCATTTCCCAGCCCTCGAAGTCAAACTAGGCAGCTAACATTTTAAGTTATCCTTGTCCATCTGTGGCCATGGAATATATTGTGGCCTTGCTCCCCTTCTCTAACAAGGGGAACTGTGTGAACCCCATCCCATAGTTGGATCCCACTATTAGTGTATCCATAGCAGGGATAATTGTCCCTGTCTGTCCTCTTGCCGGCAATGAACTAAACCTGCTTACATATGGTGGAGACGCTCTCTTCTCACTATGTGATCGTCCTCGGGGACGCTCAGGATATCCTATGAGATCTGGCGTTCCCTCTTTAGGATGTTCCAGATCTAACCATCTCACTTCTTTATCCATTTGCTGGCTTCCTTCAAGGGTGCATGCGCTCCCTCCTTCTGCCCCAAGACCGAACTCTGTCCTCGTCTGACATTTCCAGACCCCAACTAGTATGACTATCATCCTCCTCCCCTTTGTCTAGTTTCAATCTGATGAAAGACCATGCCGACGTTCATCACTAAACAGGTTTTCTTCCTCACTTCGTGATTGAGGTACTGGGGATCTATCATCGTTCCCTCGAGTTCCATACTCGCTATCTCGTCTTAATTGCTGATAGACCTTATCGATCCTTTCTCCAATGCTTTCCGCATCATATCTTTCTTCTTCTAGCGCTGCTCTAGATGCTGCTGACGTTACTTCCTTCATCAGGAGAATCTCTTCGACTCTATCACATCGTATTTCTGGGCTCTGCCTCATTTGTTCTTTACGAATAAGACTGGTGTCCAAACCTCGGTGTCTCCTTTTTCGCTCTATTTCTTCATCTACTTCACTTTGCTTTCTCGCATCTCTTCAAACTCTTTCTTCCTCCTGCCTTCATTCTTCCCTGCTTTCTCCTTCCCTTCTTTCCTCTTCTTCCCTTCCTCTCTGTAATCTTTTATCCCTCACCCTTTGTGTTTCCTCCCTCTTCTCTCTTTCTTTCCTTTCTGTCCCTCTCTTCTATCGTTCTTTGTCTATTGCCATACCTTCTTTGTTCCTCTGCCCGTTTTTTGTCTTTTTCTTGTTGCTCCCTATACAACTGCTCTCGTTGATCCCTACATTTTCTTCTTTGCTCATCTTCCTTTATTCTCTTCTCGTTCCTTATCCTTCCTCTCTTGTTAGTCCTGATCTTATCTTTGCCTAACCTCTTTGTTACTCTTCCCATCTATCTTAAGTAATATCTGTCCTCCCATCCATTTGTTTTGTACGAGTGCTACCCTGTCAACCTCCTCCTTTTATCCTTTCCATCTCTTGATTTCTCGGTCTATATCGGTCGATAAATTTGACTGTTCGCTTTTTTCTTCCTTGTCTTGTATGAATTTACAAATATCTTCCTTTCTTTTATTCTCTTCTGGGTTATCGTCACTACTGTAAGCGGGGGGAGGGGTTCATATATCGGATTACTATACCCCGTTGCTGCTCTTAATTCCTTTAACGTATATGCTCCTATCTCTTCCATTGCAACACTTAAGGGGAGCTGAGGACTCAATGCCTTCTCCCTTATGCTGATTAAGCATCCACTCCTCTGGTGGTGGATCTTCTTTTTCCTCTTGGTATATCTTCCAAAGTTCTAAAATTGCTAATCTTTGCTCTAATGTGTTCCCTGTGTATGCAGTGTGCAAGTATGTGGTCATGTGTTGCAATACCACTTTTGAAAATAATCCCCCTTGTGTCCATGGCATGAACATTTTATCTGCTGTGCCCTTTACCCATTCAGCACTGTACTGTTTGAGCTTGGGCGCCTGTTTTGGCAGTGTCTTGCATAAGGGAATGTCTCAATTGACTGTCTCAATTGACTGTCAATACTTACCAGATCATTAAATAAACCTGTTACCTTGACTTAAATCACCACTCTTAACGTTTTAAATTAACAAATATGAGCATGCACCATCAATTGCTGCTCAATCCTCTTATTTCAATGACCCATCTATTCTTTTGATTGGCGCCAATCGTTTTGCTACACTTTATATTCAATCACTGTTATTTTTCAATTCTTCACAATTCTATCGCTCGTCGATACTTTATTCAGCAAACAACATTTAGACTAGTCACACATTACACATTATAAAACATTGTGATCATCTTCCCACTTATTCATTTCTCATTTATAAATATGGGGTACTCTACCCTTACCTTTACTTTACCCTATACAGGGTTTGAGACATCACCTTACACGGTCCTGACCTGTGCATTCTCTTATTTTCACAATATTTCCCGTTACTCAAGATTATCACAATGCCGCCCCCTAGTTGCCATTCCCCTTAGTCTACTTACCATTTGTTAATCGACTCAAGGCCTTCGGTATCGACTGCTCCTTCAATTCGACCACTTTGCCTTCCATTCACGGAGCGCCTGTGGAAACCGAGCAGGGATTTCTTCAAAGGGGAACCTGCCGACAGTCATGGTTCTTCTTGCACGTTTATTTCTATTCGGCTACTCTGCGATATTCCAGCTAATGGTGGAGGATATCCAATAGTCCGAATCTCTGGAGCAGAACTTGTTTTGATCTTTAAAATCATCCACACCGCTACCACATGAGCTTAGAGCCCTTTAGGAACGTGCATATACAATGGATGGGATCATACAGAATAATTCCGAGCCCAAATAACCGAACCAACTCAGAAAGATGGTAAAGTACTGTTTTATGAACAATTATCTAAAACAGGGAGTTTTACAACAAACATCACGGACGTACGCTGAGTCTCTAAGCAATCTTTACACAAAGCACACACTTTATACCAAAAATACGTCAGAGGTAACGTAATACTACGTGGCAATAATGAAAAACCTATCAAGGGTCGGGATTGGCTAAGGGGAACACCTAAGTATACTTTTCTATAGGGACTAGGATTGTGATTGGCTGTCCACTATCAGGTGGTCAATATATGCCTGCCTCTAACCTAAGTATACTTTTCTATAGGGACTAGGATTGTGATTGGCTGTCCACTATCAGGTGGTCAATATATGCCTGCCTCTAAAACCTGTCATCTTCAGAAACATTAGATCCACGGTTTCTCATTGGTCTTCAAACTATACGGACCTTTGTTATATGGACTAATACAATTGGTTGGCATGCTTGTGCCAGGTCTGGAACATTCGGTTCAGTTAGCAGTACATAAGCCCAGACCCAGGTGCAAGGAAATGGGGCATGAGACAACCCCACCACCCAATTAGCCCAGTATTTCTCATCGCCCATGCCTTCTGCCATTAAGATTGTCTTTGAACTTGGTCTTCAGGAGTATCCTTGTCTTTCAGGATGCACAGGAGTGAGAGCACTCACTATCGTGTTCTGGGACTCCAAGTTCGAACTCCATTTGCATCCTTGGCTAACATGACAGGAGACCACGATTTGGTCCATTTTACAGGTTTTAAATGCTCTAAATGAATTAAACTTGGCACTGTTAGTGTTCTTTCTTTGCATCTTGATAAGGGAGGATTCATCCTCTGCACGTTTGCTTATTTCCAGAATAGATAGCTGACCTTAGTTGCTTGAGTCTTGACTCCAGGCCAGACAGCCTCATCTTGTAACTTCACAATTCTGCTTATTCTTGCTGCAACACAGTTTACCCTTCCCGCTTCATGGGTCCTGGCTTACTAAATTCATGATACCGATATCCAGCTTCTATATAACGGCGGCTTCGCCTGGTTCTATTCACTACGTATAGCCAGCTTCTATGATGACTTGGTCTACCTTGTGTTTCAGCATCTGTACATTTATTGAACGGTTGATTTTCTGCAACACTTTATGCACTTGTAATTCTTTTTTCGGATTTAAAAGCTCACTTGATTCTTTACTTCATCATTAGTTTCTTTAGGATCTATACATCCTCTTCGGCCAGTATCTCGGGATTTCGTGCATAGTTTTTGTGACGTCACTAGTTTCTTTTCTTTACTCTTTCTCATATTCCTTCAAGGAGTTCCTGTCATGATTCGCAGACCTTGGAGATTGTGGAATCAGTGGAGGAAGGGCCGAGCCGTTTCACAATCGAGTAGAAGCGTGCACAGCATTCTAGTGTTTTCACTTCCTGTTTAGGACGTGTATTTAGACGCGTCAGAAGATTCCTTCAGCGCATTGCACCCTGCGTTCTTTCGGGTTTACATGCTGTTCGAGTGTTCCTCCCTTCCTTCTACGGTTCCTTACCCGTTTCCTTCTCGCCTTCCATCCTGTTCCCTTTTTCTTTCTTTCCGTTCCGCTCCTCTGAACGCTACCTCATTCCTTTCCGTTCACTGTCTGCTACTCGGGTTCTGAACCGCTCTACTCGCTGTATTACATACAGTGAGGCTGCTTGCTCCGGGTCCCGGAGTGATCCGGAAGTATTGTTCCCTTGGGAGTGGTAATTACCTTTTTCATCTTCATCGCCTCCCAGGTGGGGTCCTCATACCCGAAGTTCGATTACCACCCACTGCCAAGCGGATAGACCCAGTGGATACTTCTTGCACGGAATACTGTACCGGAGCTGCTCTCATCACCAGTGCATGCTGGGCATTGCAGTTCCCCACTCATTGGTCCGTAAACTGTTTACTCAAGTTCATACGGCATTCCAGGACTCTACATCTACACCCTACAAATACCAACTCAGGGTTTTTCGGCAAAGCTTTTCCCTGATAGTGGGGTGGCCTCCCTGGGGGTCTCACTGCCGGGCAATTGCGTAAGGCAAGGTGGCCTCCAGTGGAGCCCATCCTAAATTCATCAACAAAAAGCCTGAATCAGCTTGGAGAGAGGGAGGAGAGACATTTCCACAGACTAATCATCCGACGACGGACATACAGGCGGGGCGGAGGAGTCGGGTGACATGGGCCTTCAGAGTGTGAGAGTTCCTCCCTTAGGTTGTCATCACTTCAGGGATACATTCGGTAGGGTTGTGTCATGATCACTGCTTCCAAGGAGCCAGGATCAGCCCAACGTCCTTGGAAGCAGGCCCCTAACCCTGATCCTAGGCACCAGCCGGTCCCCACAGGGACCTTTTGGACCTTGTCCTGGCGCCGGTGGCACCAGGCTCATCAGAAGCCTCGGTCCCGGCACTGGAAGCGCCGGGCTCATCATTGGTGTGAAGATGCTTGGGTGGATTTACCTGCGGCAGACCATGCTGCTGACTTGCCAGACTCTTAAAAGTCCTCGGTGAACTGGGACTACTTTTCTTACCTGGGTGGGGCAGCACCACTCCACTGGAACTCTTCTGGAAGCAGGAACTCTTCTCTTACCTAGGCGGGGCCGTGGAAGGAGACGCCTCATCACTCCAAGGCTATTTAAACCACACCCGATTGATGAAACGTGCTTCGCGTTATTCTGCATCTGCAGCAGAATGCTCACCGAGTCTGCTCCAGCTTTTCTTCTTTAGATCCTGAACCTGCAAGAATTATACTCACCATTCCGGTACCCGAGCAACATCAGCACCTGCAAAAGATCAGAAACAACAGGTTAGCAGAACGAACTTTCACACACAGTGTATGCTTACCTGATCCATCGGCAGCGGCCGTGTCTCACGCTGCGCCTTCGCCTGCAGAGACGAACAGCACTATTTTACTTACCGGCACGCCGTGCATTCCGGATTCTTCACGCTGCATCTGCACAAAGATAAACAGCATTATTCTACTTACCGGCACGCTGTGCATTTCGGATTCTTCACGCTGCATCTTCACCTGCATAGACAACAGCACTCACCGGCACGTGGCGGATTCCGGATTTCTTCTTTCTGCATCGTCGCCTGCAAAGACAAAGAAAGAGACAGTAAGAGCACTTGCCATACTTGCTCAATTCCAGGCGCTTCACTGCCACGCATAAAAGACTATAAAGACTAAAGGTGTCCAGAAACTTACCGGTCGTGCAGACAACGACGGTACTCATCCTCTGAAGTCAAGAGGCTAACGTTTCACCAGTGAAGGAACTGGCAACGGCACCCTGCACTAGACGCAGATGGAGAGCCCAGCATTCACCTATCTAAGGTGAGCAAGTTGACCTGGGAGGGGGGTTCAACAGACAAGCTGGGAGGAGAGAGATAGGGACATTCAACAACCCAGACCTTTAATCCCCATATTATTTCACCTGCAGAAACCTCACCTTTCGAGTTCGACACACAGTGCGGAGAGGTTCGACCCCAGAAGCCAACCGAATCCTGCACATCACGTTTCGTGTTACGGACACCTTCCTGCCAAGACCCGCGCCTCCGTGGGAATCAGGTGAGCGTTACAGAACGCGAAGCCCACCACTAAACTCCTACCCAGGCGCAATGGAAACTTCAGATACCGATCAACTAGCCCAGTTGCTTGGGGAATTAAGAGCAGAAGTACATGCAGCTCGCCAGGAAACGAGCTCTCTAAGAAGAGAACTGATCATTTCTAAGGAGCGAACAGAGGACCTTGCTAGGCAGTTGTTACAAACTCAGGCAGGACAGACACCTTTGCCCGTTCCAGGAGGGAGTTATCCTTCTGCATCAGCTTCAAATCCAGTGCAAATCAATCTGCCCGGTAATGTGCCCTTGGCTCCGCCCGAACGCTTTGCTGGTGATCCAAAGAAATTCGCAGTGTTCATCAACCAGTGCCGCCTGCATTTTTTATGTCGACCAGCTGCATTCCCAACGGACCAGGCCAAGGTAGCTTTCGTGCTTTCTTATCTCAGTGGCAGTGCTGCAGATTGGTCGATCCCTTTAGTCACCCAGGATGATCCGGTTTTACACGATTTTCAAGCCTTCCAGTCCAGCATGGAGAAACTGTTCGCAAGACATGCACAAGGGCAGGCCTTGGACAATGAACTTCTCTCATTACGACAGGGTAACCAAGACCTCTTGGCTTATATAGCCTCTTTCAATAGACTCATTGTGGAAACACAATGGCCCGAGGACAAGAGAATAACGCTTTTCTACAGAGGCCTGCGTGGAGAGCTCAAGGATGTGCTAGCGCAGGTTGTGAATCCTCCACAAGAATGTTCAGACTATATTGACTTAGTTGTCCAACTAGACCATAGACTACAGAACAGGAAGGCAGATCGTTCCAGATTTGATACCCGAGTGTTTTCCAAACCACAGACCTCGAATAAGGGAGCTGACACTGTGGAACCCATGCAAATAGGGGGCATGAGAGGACCTTTAACCCAGAAAGAGCGGGAAAGAAGAAGGCAGCTGCAATTATGCCTCTATTGCGGTAATTCAGGACACTTTCTTCGGGACTGTCCCGTGAAACCAGCTAAGAAGACTGTAGGAGCCGCTGATACCTGTACCACAAGTTCTGAGCAGGGAAACGACCTCGCCCGACAAGAGTAGAGGTCCTCTTGCCGAGCGTTAAGATCTGTCCCGTGACCTCGCATTTCGTGATACCCATGGTCCTCATTAGTCCTGAACGTCCGGATCGTTTGCATGCAATTGAAGCTTACATTGACAGCGGAGCAATCGGTAACTATGTGGACCGTGAAATGGTATCAAGGATGAATCTACCCCTTGTCCCTAAGGCAGTAAAAGACGTCATCACTACTGTGGATGGCACGGAGATAGCCTCCGGACCAGTAACGCATGCCACCCAAGAAGTGACGCTGTTAAGTCATAATGGACACCGGGAGAGAATAGTGTTCGATGTAATCAAGGCCCCTCAGTTCCAGATCATTCTGGGAATCCCTTGGTTAGAGAAGCACAACCCTCAGATTGATTGGCGAGCAAAGACGGTTCAGTTTCCAGAGTGTTCTACCACTTGTTATCCTCGACCTGATGTTTCACTGGCGACGATCTCTTCTGAGGAGATTCTCAAATTGCCTCCCGAATACCAGGAGTTCCAAGACGTCTTCCAGAAGGATCAAGCTAACACCCTACCTCCTCATAGGTCTTACGACTGTCAAATAGATCTGATACCTGGAACAACTCCTCCTTGCAGCAGGATCTATGCCCTCACCGAGCCAGAGAACCTTCACCTCAGACAGTACCTGGACCAATACCTAGCTAACGGGTTTATCCGTCCTTCAAAATCTCCAGCTTCATCGGCTTTGTTCTTCATTCCGAAAAAGGAAGGAGACCTTAGGACTTGCATAGATTACCGCGCCCTGAATCAGATCACTGTTAAAAACAGATACCCGTTACCTTTGATCCCTGAACTCCTGGACCAAGTCAAAGATGCCTGTATATACACAAAGCTGGATCTCAGAGGAGCCTACCACTTGGTACGGATCAAAGAGGGCGATGAATGGAAAACGGCCTTCCGCACCAAGTACGGGCTATTCGAATATCAAGTGATGCCCTTTGGACTGTGTAATGCTCCTGCTGCTTTCCAATATTTTATGAACGATGTCCTCAGAGAACTCATTGACGTATGTGTAGTTGTCTACATTGACGACATCCTCGTCTATTCATCATCTGAAGAAGAACATCAGAGACATGTTAAAAAGGTTCTCGAGAGATTGCGTCAACATAGTCTTTTTGCTAAGCTTGAGAAATGCGTCTTCAACGCAACGGAAGTCGAGTTCCTGGGATTCATACTGTCACCTAACGGAGTCCATATGGATTCAAAGAAAGTTGATGCGATTATCAAGTGGCCATCACCAACCTCTGTAAAAGGAGTTCAAAGCATGTTAGGATTCGCTAACTTTTACCGCAGATTCATTCCTGAATTTTCCCGGATAGTCCAGCCCATCACCGCTCTGTTGAAAAAGAACAAACGTTTTGAGTGGTCTTCTGAAGCGGAACAAGCTTTTCAAGATCTAAAAGCTAAATTCATTTCTGCACCTGTTTTAAAACACCCTCGCCCAGAACTACCTTACATCATGGAAACGGATGCTTCTAGTCTTGCTATGGGAGCAGTGTTATCACAAAGAGATTCGGTCACAAACCAACTACATCCGGTTGCCTTTTGGTCCCGCAAGTTTTCGCCTCCTGAGATCAACTATTCAATTACAGACAAGGAACTTTTGGCCATCAGATCGGCCTTTAAAGCCTGGCGGCATTATCTTCTAGGAGCCAGACACACAGTCACCGTAATGACTGACCACCGCAATTTACAATACCTAAAGACAGCCAAAGCTCAGTCTTCCAGACAACTTCGTTGGGCTCTGTTTCTAGCAGAATTTGACTTTCTAATTACTTATCGACCAGGCAGTAAGAACGGAAAAGCGGATGCCCTCTCCCGGATGGGAGTAGATGAACATTTGATCAATCCAGATCCAATACCCATAATCCCAGAACAAAGGATTTTGGGTTTGGTCAGCACTCAATCTTTTGAAGACATCAAGACCACGGTGAAATCGCTCCTAACTCCGACCGATTTGCAGGACTGGCAATTAAAGGGAAAAGATTTCTCAGTAGATCAAGACCTACCATATTTCCGAGGACGATTGCACTTGCCCTGTGAGAAACTACAAAAACAAGTAATCTCCGGTTATCATGATTCTCTAATGGAGGGGCACCCTGGCATCACCAAAACCATGGAAAAGATCAAAAGACATTTCTGGTGGCCATCGTGGAAAAGGGATATTAGAGACTTTGTAATCTCCTGCGGTGTGTGTGTGCCCAGAATAAAAGTCAAAAGCAAAGACCAGCCGGCCTATTACAGCCACTTGACATCCCTCCCTGTCCATGGCATACCCTGTCCATGGATTTTATCACGGACTTACCTCCATGCTTGGGATATACTACCATCTTAGTAGTCGTGGACCTATTCTCGAAAATGGCTCACTTCATACCCTTGAAGGGTCTGCCTTCAGCCTCAGTATTGGCCCGGGAATTCTTGGCAAACATTGTTCGCTTACACGGTTTTCCTTCGGTTTTAGTCTCCGATAGGGGAAGTCAATTCATCTCCCACTTCTGGCGCAGTTGCTGTCGTCTAGCCCAAGTTGATGTAAGACTCTCGACCAGTCACCATCCCCAAACTGACGGACAAACCGAAAGGACAAACCAGACACTAGAACAATATCTACGCTGCATGCTCCAACAAACAGAAAACCCCTGGAAGGACATTCTTTGGATCGCTGAATACGCGTACAACAATTCGACTCATTCTGGAACCGGGAAGACTCCCTTTTTCTTGTTATATGGACACCATCCTAGAACCTCCAACCTGGATCCTCCCCAAGAAATTGAAGCACCTGCTGTGGATCACTTGCATTCGGAGATCACCTGTGCTTTTAAGGAAGCCACTGCCCATCTGCAAAGAGCTAAAGCTCAATTCAAAAAGGCAGCCGATCGGCACCGTAAAGAGGCCCCTCACTACGCTGTAGGAGATCAAGTCTGGTTATCCACTAAGCACCTGCCTTTAAAAGGACCCCGCACTTTCATCCCGAGATACCTTGGGCCCTACCTCATATCTGCCATAATTAATCCGGTGGCTGCCAAATTGGAATTACCTACGCATATGAAAATACATCCAGTATTCCATGTCTCCTTATTAAAACCAGTACAACCAGAAACCCGATTGACTGAACTCCCGGAACCCGTTTTGGTAGACGGAGAACTCGAATTTGAAGTGAAGAACATCCTAGACTCCAAAATTTCCAGGTCTAAATTATACTATCTGGTTGATTGGAAAGGATACGGTCCCCAGGAAAGGTCTTGGGAACCCTCAGAACACATCCACGCACCTCGTCTGGTCAAGAGATTCCATCTGAATCACCCCGACAAGCCAAAGCCCCCGGAGAAGACACACTTAGGAGGGGCCTTGAGGGGGGATACTGTCATGATCACTGCTTCCAAGGAGCCAGGATCAGCCCAACGTCCTTGGAAGCAGGCCCCTAACCCTGATCCTAGGCACCAGCCGGTCCCCACAGGGACCTTTTGGACCTTGTCCTGGCGCCGGTGGCACCAGGCTCATCAGAAGCCTCGGTCCCGGCACTGGAAGCGCCGGGCTCATCATTGGTGTGAAGATGCTTGGGTGGACTTACCTGCGGCAGACCATGCTGCTGACTTGCCAGACTCTTAAAAGTCCTCGGTGAACTGGGACTACTTTTCTTACCTGGGTGGGGCAGCACCACTCCACTGGAACTCTTCTGGAAGCAGGAACTCTTTTCTTACCTAGGCGGGGCCGTGGAAGGAGACGCCTCATCACTCCAAGGCTATTTAAACCACACCCGATTGATGAAACGTGCTTCGCGTTATTCTGCATCTGCAGCAGAACGCTCACCGAGTCTGCTCCAGCTTTTCTTCTTTAGATCCTGAACCTGCAAGAATTATACTCACCATTCCGGTACCCGAGCAACATCAGCACCTGCAAAAGATCAGAAACAACAGGTTAGCAGAACGAACTTTCACACACAGTGTATGCTTACCTGATCCATCGGCAGCGGCCGTGTCTCACGCTGCGCCTTCGCCTGCAGAGACGAACAGCACTATTTTACTTACCGGCACGCCGTGCATTCCGGATTCTTCACGCTGCATCTGCACAAAGATAAACAGCATTATTCTACTTACCGGCACGCTGTGCATTTCGGATTCTTCACGCTGCATCTTCACCTGCATAGACAACAGCACTCACCGGCACGTGGCGGATTCCGGATTTCTTCTTTCTGCATCGTCGCCTGCAAAGACAAAGAAAGAGACAGTAAGAGCACTTGCCATACTTGCTCAATTCCAGGCGCTTCACTGCCACGCATAAAAGACTATAAAGACTAAAGGTGTCCAGAAACTTACCGGTCGTGCAGACAACGACGGTACTCATCCTCTGAAGTCAAGAGGCTAACGTTTCACCAGTGAAGGAACTGGCAACGGCACCCTGCACTAGACGCAGATGGAGAGCCCAGCATTCACCTATCTAAGGTGAGCAAGTTGACCTGGGAGGGGGGTTCAACAGACAAGCTGGGAGGAGAGAGATAGGGACATTCAACAACCCAGACCTTTAATCCCCATATTATTTCACCTGCAGAAACCTCACCTTTCGAGTTCGACACACAGTGCGGAGAGGTTCGACCCCAGAAGCCAACCGAATCCTGCACATCACGTTTCGTGTTACGGACACCTTCCTGCCAAGACCCGCGCCTCCGTGGGAATCAGGTGAGCGTTACAGGTTGTCTCAATGGGTATCTTCTTTTGAACACACGCTCTGGTATTGGCACAATGGTTGGTGGCAAACACGGCAAGGGCTCATGTGTCCAACATAGGGAAGGAAGGGGGGCAAGGTTTCCTGCAGAGGTATGCAGTTCCTCTATAGGGGCATCCCAAAATGTGTGGTTTTCCCCCTTAAAATACAGCATACAGCCCAAACCGCTGGATGGATTTTTACCAGATTTGCTGCATCTTGGTCCCAAAAGCGTGCTTTTGTAAATTTGGTGTAAATCCGTCCAGTAGGTTTTTTTAAATGGCCAAAAAGTAGGTACAAATAATAAGTGATATCTGAGTTTGGTCCACGGACTCACTTCCCTGTTCGGTCCACGGACGGACCTCCGATTGGCAGACATCGGACGCGCCCATTGTTTGGTCATATTTTCTGAAATGGCTGCATTGTTAGATTTGTGGACATAGGCCAGTGTCCGCGGATAGCACAGTGAAAACATAAAAAAAACACATTGCACTTGTTAAACTAATGAAAACATCTCTGGGGAGCGGAGCAGTCATGAGGATGGGATGGGATATGGCTATAAAAAGCCCAAAAAATTGGTGTTTTGCCCTCTCTGAAGTCTGCAAACAGATTGGCTGCCCGGGGCAGTCCTGCAGTCTTTGGGGACAAAATTGCTGAATGCCAAGAGGCCGAGCAACCGCAAAAAGTCGAAAGCCAGGAGACGCTGGGCACTCTGAAACTTGGAGACCATCTGCAGAATGTCTTGAGCCCTCACCACGGGTGGCGAGCTCTTTCCCAAGGATGTATCCAGTACAGCCCTGATGGCATGGAGCTATTGAGATGGCGTCATATGGGACTTCTTGTAATTGAGGGAGAAGCCCAGTCTGCGAAGAGAGTGGCAGGTGACGTTGAGATGATCCAGGACTTGTCCAGGAGAACGCACCCTGATCAGCCAATTGTCCAGGTAGGGGTAGACGTGAATCCCCCCCCTCTCCTGACTCTCCTGAGACTCACTGCCACCACCGCCAGAAGTTTGGTGAAAACCCTCAGGGCAAAGGTCAGCCCGAATGGCAGAACTCAAAACTTATAATGAGATCTGCCAACTACGAACCTCAGGTACTTTGTGCTTGAGATGGACTGGCATATGAAAATAAGCATCCTGAAGGTCCAATGACACCATCCAATCTTGGAGTAGAAGGGCCTCAAGGATCTGAGAAAGTGTGACCATCTTGAACTTGTCCTTCCTGAGGAACTTGTTCAAGTATCTCGAGTACAAGATGGGTCTCAGTCCTCCGTCCTTCTTGGAGATTAGGAAATATGGAGAATACCATCCTTTGTTCCTCTCCGCTACAGGTACCGGCTCTATCGCACCTTTCTCTAGCAGGGTAAAAATGTCCTGCCCAAGCAACGGAACTGGAACCTTCTAAGAATGGCTGCCAGGTGGATGGTTCTGAGGTCTCTGAATGAAGGGGAGGTAGTAACCTTGGGCTATGGTTTCTAATGCCCGAGCATCCGAAGTAATGTCTCGCCATTCTTTCAGATGCTGAGACAGTCTGCCTCCCACAGGGGTCGTGACTGAAGACCACAAAGAGGTTTTGAGGCAGCTGAAGCAGTGGCTGTTGGTAAAGAGGCTGCTGCTTGTGTGGACTTTGCACCTCTCTCTCGTCCACCATGAGGAATCTTCTTTGTCCTCTTTGACCAGCCATTCCTCTCGCTCTTCCACCTGAGGAGTAGTAGCGAAAGGATCTACCCCTCCAAGACGGTCCACTGGGGTGAAAAGGCTGAGGCTGCCCAATAGTGGCACCCAAAGATGCTCTTGAGGTCTGCAGCTTCTCAAGACTTTCATCAGTTTTTCTGCCAAAAAGATGAGACCCGTCAAAAGGCATGTTAAAGAGTCTAGACTGCATGTCCGATTTCCTTAACCATGCAAATCTGCGAATTACGGTGCTTGCCGCCATGGCTCTGCTGATGCCGTCAGCAGAATCCAGAGCCGACTGAAGAGACTCGCACATGGCTTCCTTGCCATCCTTAACAATGGCCAAGAAACCATCTCTTTCCTCCCCTTAGGGAATATGCTCAGCCGCCATAGAAATGCAGTCCCATAGAGTGTATGAAAACTTTGCCAAGGCACATGGGGAGTTGGCTGATTTAAGAGCCATGATCCCAGCAGAAAATATTTTTCTTGACCAGGCATCTACCCTTTTATCATCCCTATTCAGTGGGATGGTTGAATAAGTGGCCTGTATGGAGGTAGCGTTTGCTGCCTACACCACCAGACTTTCTGGGGTAGGGTGCTTCGATAAGTAGCTAGGGTCACTACTTGATGGGTGGCATTTCCTTGTCAGGTTCTTTTTTACTGCCGGACTGGACTCGGGTGCTTCCCAATTGGCACTTACTCTCTTCTAAAGAGCAGTGTGAAAAGGTAAGATGGGATCCTTTTGAGGACCTTGAGGGCAGGTCTGCTCCATCCCAGGTAATCCACTATCCTGGTCATCAACTGCCTGTAAGAGGCATCTGCATGCTCATCTGACTCAGGCTTTCCAAATTCCAATTCTGGTGAAATGCCCACTCCACTGGCTCTCTGCACATTTTCATATAGATCTTTCAGTCTGGATTCCTCTGATATGAAACTATCAGGGACATTTGGTGTGCCATAGTGCAAACCAAAGGGCGCATCATTATCAGATAAAGGCTTTGAAAATTTCGAGCCCAATGCCCGAGTCGTCGATGTATTCGATGAAGACCTTTTTGACTGCGAATTGCACCGGAGGCTTCGATGGCATCAATGGCGCAGCTGGTGTCGATGGCGCCACTGGCGTTGATGGTGCAGCTGGCGTCGATGGCATCGACAACCTCTACTTGCCTTTCGATTTAGGAATCGAAGGATCCCTCAACGATTTCTCATTGTGTCGAGGCCTCGACGGGGATCTGGCCTTCGTCCCGGGCTCACAGGTTTTGGCTCGAGCCCTTTCCTTACCGGCTAAAGAAGGCGCAGTAGGAGCATGGTCTGCCTGCTTCAAGGGTTTCTGGCCCTCGAATATCTTAAGAATTTCTTGCCTGAATGCTTCCCATTCAGCAGGAGTGGAGACCTTAGTGGGGACAGGATAGAGCTATCTCAGGAGAGGAGTCAGATGAGACGTTGAAGTAGGTGATTTATGGTATCTCTTCTTTGACTTCCTCAATGATGAAGAGGAGTAGTGGGAGCCACTTGTTGACCTGGACCTTTTTGCCTTCTTTCTTCGAGGAGAGTCGCCTCTCGCTTCATCAGAAGAAGGTTTCTTTGACGGATCCCAAACTTGTGCTCCGACATTATTGAATGATGCCCCATCATGAGTGTCATTACTTATTATCACACTCGGGAAACCTGCTTTCACCCACATTGTGTCTGTTTCATCTCCTACTGCAGACACTAACAGACTTTTCATATCTATCGCCAGGGGGACCCCCCGCAGTGTTTTTCTCAAAGGCGTAAATCAATTTTCCTGCACCCGCTGTGAGTGGGGGAAGGGACTTGAGGAGATTGTTTTTGTCCATCTGTGCCCAGGGTACATAATGGGGTCATCGCACTCCCTTATGGATGAGGGGCATCTGCAGTTTTGATTTTACCTTCCCGTAGGTCACCTTTGTTACTTTCTTTTTTGATTAAGCCATCCTTCCCATCCTGTTCCGGAGTCTCCCCACCCATATCTCTTCCACCCTTGGGCTGGACACCTGCACCTGCTGTATCCCTCCCACAGCACCTTCTTCTTTGATTCATCAAAATCACTCCAGTATTCTTCGTCCCTCACCGAGGCCACAGTGTCATATCCCAAACTATCAATTTCCCCTTCCCTTTCTACTCGTACGGCCAGTATGGTCACATTGTCAATCCTAAAGAGGAAGTCTCCTGATTTCCATTGGTCTTCAGGTATGGAAGGGCGGCCTTTCTGGGTTTGGGGCCCTCCCTCAGACAGTTGTGCTGCTTTGCACACCGGCCGTAATCAGGCCAATTCGGTATGGGTGGTGGTTAATGCTACCTCAAGATCTTGGGTACTTACTCCGGTGTGGGCAGAGGTTGTGTTAGATGAGTCAAACGGAGGGGTTGGGGCTGTACCTGGGGTAACGGGAGTACTATTTCCCCCGGTACATATGTTGGATCGGTGCACCCTTCCCCAGCCCTAGTGAATAATGGGTATATTTTCCTAGGCTCCACTGCCCCCTTCTCCTTGTCTCCCTCGTTTTCCTTCATTACTGTGGGTGTTTCTGACCCTTTTTCTCTTATTTGTGGTGGGGGTTTCCTCGAACATCCTTCACAAATCTACCACTTCCCTTCTGTTCTGGAGCTGCTTCCCCTTGTATTTTGCTCTAAGGTATGTGGTCAGGTGTTCCAATGTCCCCTTGTCAAGAGACCCCTCCTCTGGCCAAGCATGTGATAGTCCCTGCCCCTTTGTTTCAGTTACCTACTGATTATGGTATTTTTTTTATTTGTTCACTATACAGGGGGAGATGCTTACAAATATGGGACAGTTGGGTATCCATCTTCCCAGCCACAAGCCCGTTGGGTGTGGTGTATTGTTTCCTCAACACTTGTAGAGCCCTTCCTTCCCCTACTCTTCTACCTGGGCCCTAGTCTCAAATCAATCAAAAACACGTTATTTTTCTACCTTCATCGGTCAATATACAATACATAAGTACATACAATAAACAAAAACAGACCAAGAACACAAAAAAACCATAACCCCCCATATCCCACCCAGCCTAAGCCTATAGAGCAATATTCACTTCCTCATCATTCACATCACGTCTGCCCCTCCTGGGTCTTCCTCCACATATATAAAAAAAACACTGAAGACAATAAGCTAAAATTACAAGATAAAACAACAACACTACGTATTCCCGAGCCCTCTAATTATATGGGGCTCCTACTTTTATCTCCTTATTTATTCTCTGCACTGGTCGGGACAGTGCACTGCGGAGCCGCCTTCCACCCCCTTTTGGAGCTAGGTTTCCGTATCTCCTCTGTATTTTCACTGTCTTTCTCTTATAAAAAACGAAATGGCCATAAAAAGAAACGCTTTACTTCCAAACAATCACACTATTCAATCACAACCATCCCTTCTGTGTTCCCTTCAATCATCCCACTCTATATTCCCAGTGTTCTTCCAAGAGCCTGTTTGCGGTCTATCCACAACATCTGGGCCTCTCCCTCGTGCCGCACACGGCTCAGGCGAGCAGCGGGGTATTGTCATGACCACTGGGCAAGGGCCCATGTCTTCATCACTTACAGGGTCCAAATGGACCCAGTCCTGGCGCCTCTGGCACCAAGCTCATAGAAAAGTGTGCTTTGCACACTTTGTGCCTAAGGCACGTGCATCAGGATAGAGGATCATTGAGGAGCATGTGCAAGAACCTCTGGGAGTGGCAAGGTGGAGCCACAAGGTGGGGCCAAAGGGAAGGGCCGGGCCAGCCTATTTAAAGCCAACCCGCCCACATACTGGTGCTTTCTGTTAGTCTGCTTTCTGCAGCGTAACGCTTACCGCCGTCCTTACCTGTTTCTCTGCTCTTCTCCTCGTCGTGCATTTTACCTGATTCCAGCTACTCCATCGCTGAAGGCGCATCTTACCTGACTCCAGCAGCACCATCGCGGAAGGCACACCTTTCCTGTGTCTAGCTACACCATTGCTGCATGCGCATCTCACCTATCTCCTGCACTCCACAGTCTGCGGCGCATCGCATCTTACCTGACTCCCATCGGAGTTGGAGCGCTTCTTCTGATCTGATCCGGACGTCCAGCTACGCGGGAGCTTATCTTCCATTCTTCATCTTCGGGGAACCTCCATCCTGCAGCTGCGGACCGGCCTCCGAACAGCCAGCCTCCGCTCGACGCCGCCAGACTTCTCCTGCAAGAGAAAAGAGCACAACAGGTTAGGAGTCATATGAATAACTAATGCTCGGCCGCGCCATCCCTAAGCCTAGCGTTCTACATTAAAAGCCAATTTACCATCTAGTTCAAAGGCTTCATCATCCTCTGGGGAATCACTGGACTTGCTCCTAACACCGCGACTCCGGGCAGCCATCTTCACATCTTTAGAGGAGAGAAAAGACATTGCAAGAATTACGAACTATAATCACAACAAAAGACATTACACAAATTACAAACTACAATCACGGCAAAAGACATTATAATTAACGAAAAATAATCATGGCTAAAAGACTCACCTTCTAAGTGGTTGGTCACAGCCGGTCTAGATCGTCACTTCCACGGACCAGTGAAGCAACTAGGTCCACCCCAAGCACCCCTGCTACAAGAAGCAGGACGGAGAGCTCAGCATTACAAATAAACAGGTGAGCTTGCATGGGTAAACGCTTGCGCACCTCATTCTGGCACGAAAGGGTCAAGGGGAATCACAACACCAGCACGCCATTCTCATTGCCTCTCATCTTCTCTCAGGGGCAATATCAGCATCCAGAGCAGTTGATTCCACAGCAGATGGGGGAGGGAGTAGATCCAGGGGAGCCAAGTCGGGGGAGCCCTCCAACTGTGCCCCAACGTCCCTGCAGAGACCAGGTGAGCGTAACAGAACGCGAAGCCTCTTTAAATCTCTGCCTGGGCGTTATGGAAACCTCTGAAACTGACCAGTTGGCCCAATTACTTGGGGAGCTGCGGGCTGAAGTGCATGCCTCTAGGCAAGAGACCAATGCCTTGAGGACAAACCTTATTGTAGCCTGGGAACGGACGGATGATTTGGCAAAGCAAAGGCTCCAGACACTCGCAGGACAGGTTCTGTTACCTGGGATTGCACCAACTCTTTTGCCACAACCATCACCACCAGTGCAAGTGGTACTTCCAGGGGCAGTCCCACTGGCTCCTCCAGAGCGTTTCACTGGCGACCCGAACAAATAGGCCGTATTCATGAACCAGTGTTGTCTCCACTTTTTGTGTCGACCTGGGGCCTTTCCTAACGACAGCGCAAGAGTTGCCTTTGTACTTTATATTTGGGAGGCTGTGCAGCTGACTGGTCCATACCATTAGTAACCCAGGATGATCCAATACTTCAGAATTTTGGGGAATTCCAACGGGAATTGGAAAAATTGTTTGCCAGACACACCCAAGGACAAGCCTTAGATGACGAATTATTGTCTCTCAGACAAGGAAGCCACGACTTGTTGATTTACATTGCCACCTTCAACCTTCTCATAGCACAGACTAATTGGTCTGAGGAGAAAAGGACTACACTTTTTTTTTTACCATGGGCTACGTGGCGAGTTCAAAGATGTACTAGCTCAAGTGGTCAACCCGCCTGAGTGTTGTGCGGAATATATTAACCTGACGGTGCAATTGGACCATCGGTTACAGGACCGAAAAATGGACGGCACGAGGGCTGAAGGGAGGTCAGTTTACATGCGACCTTGGGACAATCAAACCAGAACTCATGAGCCCACTGAAACTATGCAAATTGGGGGATTACGAGCCCCTATTTCTTTGTTTTTTTAAACTTTATTTTTGGTTTGCATATCACATCACATACGCTTCAGCTTCCCTCTTACATCTGGATACATATACTTTTCAATGAAGGTTCTCCCCTCTCCCTCCCGCAGTCCATTCAGGAACATACATATTTCCATATTTACATCATTTTAGTCACACTAGGGTTACGGATTGAGGGGCTTTATGGTGAGTTCATTCACTTTCAGAGTTCTCCGTGTCCGGTGGGGTGGTGCCCAGGTACGTTCTGAACAGAGTACAAATGTCTTTCGGTCTGCAAGGTGGGGATACCATTCCTATACAAGTTTCCTTGCATTCATTAATATATGTTAAGGTTCTAAGGAATTGTTCTGCTCGTGGGGCATGGCAACTCTTCCAGTTTTGCAGGATACACATTTTAGCTGCTGCGCAGCCTACGTTAAACAATCTCCTGTTTTTTTCTGGGGTTTTCCCTATGTCGCCGAAGAGTATTTTTGAGGATTGAGCTGCGCTGGGATTTGTGTTATATCTTCTAAGATGTTCGCCACTTCACGCCAGAATCTGGCTATCAGGGGGCAGGCCCAGTACATGTTGAATGCATCCGCGCGGGGGTGGTTACATTTCGGGCAAATTCCGGATACAGATTTCTGAAATTTTGCCATTTTGATTGGGGTATAATGGAGTTTATTCAGTATTTTGAACTGTATGAGTCTTAGGCCCGCATTCAGCAATACTTTCTTAGTAAGGAGACAGTACCTGGACTATGTCCCTTCTTCTATTTATTTTATTTATTTATTTTTACATTAGTAAAGCGCCACGCAGCCCAGAAGCATCGGGGCGCTGTTGCAAGAAAATGACTTAGTTGCAGTGCAGGGAGGGGTAGATTGAGGGTGTTACAGCGAGATCGTATCTACCCCTAGCCTGGGAAAGAGGACGTTTGCCTTTACAGAGGTTATACAGTTGACAGGGTCCAGGTGGGGTTTATACAAACAGCATAGTTTTTATTGCTTTCCTGAAGCCCAGGTGGGATTCGATGCCTCTGATCTCGGCGGGTAATAGGTTCCAGTTGGTGGCGGCGAGGACTGGGAAGCTAGCGCCACCTGCTCTGGTTCTGATGATTTTTGGTTGGTGTGGCTCGCTCTAGTTGGTCTGTTAGAGGGGAGACCAGAGAATCTCTGAACAAGGTAGCGCGGTGCTGTGTCGTGTCGACATTTGTGGGTGAGTGCCAGTGATTTGAAAATGATCTGTTCCTTGACTGGAAGCCAGTGGACGGATTTTCTGGTGGCTGAGATGTGGTCTCTTTCCGTGGCTGCTCTGAGGGCATTGTTCTGCACCGTTTGAAGTTTTTTAATGTTTTTGGCTTAAGTGCCTAGTAGGAGTGCATTGCAGTAGTCTAGGCGGGAGCCTATGATAGCTCTTGTGATGGTGAGGGAGTTTTCCTGTGAAAGGAAGGGCCTTGCAGCAGTGATAAGTTTTGAGTGGTAGGCTGCTGCTGAAGAGATTGCGTTGACCTGTCTGTCCATGGTGAGGTTTGAGTCCAGGTAGACTCCAAGGGTATTGACTGCTTTGGAGACTGAAATACGGCAATTGTCGATGATGGAGTCATATTGGGGCCCCATTTTATTGATTGTGGCTGGTGATCCGATGATGAGTAGCTCTGTTTTTTCGCTGTTGAGGCAGAGCCAGTTTTCAGCCATCCAGGTTTGGTCGGCTTCATAGTCTCCGGTGAGAGGGATGAGGACTTGTGTGTCGTCCGCATAGTTGGTGTAAGTGATGCCCATTGCATCGAGGTATTTGAATAATGACCTTGTGAAAAGGTTGTACAGTGTGGGCGATATGCAGGACCCCTGCGGGACACCGCATTTGATTAAAAGTGGCTGGGCGCAGGCTGTGTCCGAGAAGACTTTAATTTCTCTGCCCCTAAGGAAGGATGCTATCCAGGCGGTGGCTTCTGCTGAGAAGTTGCCCGCTGTAGAGAGGTGGTGACAGAGGGTGTCATGATTGACCAGGTCAAATCCCGCCGAGAGATCGAGTAGAAGTAGGAGAGCTGGTTTGCCTACGTCTCTTAGGTCATCGATTTGGTTCTTAAGGTCCAGTAGTGCTGTTTCTGTGCCATGGTTTGGGCGGAAGCCAGATTGCCGGAGACCAAGTAGGTGATGAGCTTCTAGGTAGTTCTGAACTTGGAGGTATGCAGCTTTATGCAGGATCTTGAGAAGGAAGGGAACTGTTGTGATGGGCCTATAGTTCCCTGGTACCTTGGGGTCTAGTGTAGGTTTTTTCAGTAATGGGCAGACCCAGGCTTCTTTGAGGCAGGATGGCACTTGGTTGGATTTGAACGAGGCGTTGATGAAGGCTGTGAAGAACGGTACCAGTGAGGGGGCGCTGTCCTTGATGAGCTGGGCTGGACATGAGTCACCTTTGCAGTTGGAGGGTTTGATGGAGCCGAGTATGGTTAGGACTTCCTCTTCTGTCATCTCCTGGAACGAGAAGGCTGGGATTCCGGATGGGGCAGTGTTCTGGTGTAGGTTGGATAGCTGTTGCGATAGGGCTTTTTGGTGACTGATGATTTTTTCTTGCAGAGTATTCAGTTTGTTGAGCATGGCTTCTTGGATGTCGTTACACCATTCTTTGTCTTTATTCAAGGGGTTTGAGGGGGGAGTTGGGGACTCCAATTCTCTGAAGATTGCGAAGATTTCCCTGGATCCTGATTTAGCGTTGGCGATCCTGGTATTGAAGGAGTTGGCTTTGGCAGCAATGATGGCGGATTTGTATTGTTTGGCGATGTCTTTAAAAGCTTGTCTAGTGATGTCATTGGGGTTAGTTTGCTAGGCTGTGAGAGCCAATCGTTTTTGTGAGCGTAGTTTCAGGAGATCCTGAGTGAACCAAGAGTTGTTTTTTTTGGTGGGTTTAGCTTTCCTGTGTGCCAAGGGAGCAATGGTGTCTATGGCCTTGGTAATAATGGCGTTGTAGGTTGCTGCGAGAGTGTCCGGGTTGTTGGAGAAGGGGTGTTTGAGTTCAGGAACCAAGAGGTGGGGAAGTAGTCTTTCCTTGGTTAGTTGCTTGGCGCTCCTGGTGAGGGCAGGCAGCAGAGCTTCGTGAGCGGTGGGTGGAGTTCTGGAATAGTTGATATTGAAGTGGATAATGGAATGGTCCGACCAGGGAATGGGAGAGATGATGGTCGTCGATACCTGACAGTTGTGTTGGCCGATCCAGTCCAGGATGCGGCCTTTGTTGTGTGTTGGTTTTAGCACTTCTTGTTTGAATCCAAGTGTTGCGAGGGCGTTGTTGAACGAAGCGGCATTCCTGTCTGAAGTGTCATTGAGCCCGAGGTTCATGTCACCCAGGAGGATGGACATGGTGGTTTTCTTGAGGTTGTTGCTGATGGTGTGTAGGAGCGCTTCCTGGAATTCTCCCGCTGGTACTGGTGGGTGGTATGTGAGGTGGGCAGTGATGGTGCAGCTTGGTGAGGGGTTGATTTTGACGAGCATGTAGTCACAACTGTGCGAGGGGTCTTCTTGGATCCTTCTGATGGGGATGGACTGTTTAGCTATCAATGCAACCCCCCCCCCCTTTTGTGTATTGCGGTCTTGCATGAAAATTGTGGAACCATCGAGGGCAGGGCAATGGCTAGAGCTGGGCCTGTGGCTCCATGCAGCCATGTTTCGCAAATAAATAGTAGATCAAGGTTGGAGTTGCAGTTGGTCGTGGATATCTAAGGCGTGTGCCGGGAGGGAGCACGCATTGATGAGGGCGCATTTGAGTGTTGATGGTTTGCCTGGGGTCAATTTGCTGGCAGTGGTGGGAGCGCAATCAACAATAGCATCAGTGGCAGCAGCAGAGGCAGTGCTGGGCGCACCTAAATCAAGTGGCTCACACATAGCAAATGGTACAGCAATAGCATCAGTGGCAGCAGCAGAGGCAGTGCTGGGCGCATCTAAATCAAGTGGGTCACACATAGCAAATGGTACAGCAATAGCATCAGTGGCAGCAGCAGAGGCAGTGCTGGGCGCATCTAAATCAAGTGGGTCACATAGCAAATGGTACAGCAATAGCATCAGTGGCAGCAGCAGAGGCAGTGCTGGGCGCATCTAAATCAAGTGGGTCACACATAGCAAATGGTACAGCAATAGCATCAGTGGCAGCAGCAGAGGCAGTGCTGGGCGCATCTAAATCAAGTGGGTCACACATAGCAAATGGTACAGCAATAGCATCAGTGGCAGCAGCAGATGCAGTGCTGGGCGCACCTAAATCAAGTGGGTCACACATAGCAAATGGTACAGCAATAGCATCAGTGGCAGCAGCAGAGGCAGTGCTGGGCGCATCTAAATCAAGTGGGTCACACATAGCAAATGGTATAGCAATAGCAGCAGTGGCCGTGGCTGTAGCATACATAACAGGTGGGTTGGTGTAGGCACCACGCCTCGTGTTGCATTCAGTGGTGGCAGTACATATGGCCATGTCGTGCCTTGCGTTCATATTGCAAATGGCACTAGCGGATACAGCAGCAGTGGTCTTGCCAGCAGCAGGTACAGTTTTGGCCAAGATGGGGGTAGAGGGTTCCTTAGTGGGGGTTGCTGCTGATAACCGGCGTTCTGCAGGGGGGCATGGTTGATGCCTACTTGGCGTTGCGTGCACGGAGGATACAGGATGGCAGTACCGGGACGGTGACCACCAGAGGATGGTTGCGACATGCAGAGCTGCTGAGGGGAGTGATTGTTGCACCTATATCTTTTTCCCATGAGGCCTTGATGTTGTTAGACAATTTTGTGTGTGTTTTAACTATGTTGTATAGTTTGGACACCCCTGTACCTGTTTGTGAGTACAGTGATTGATAACATGGGTGTTCGGGCGGTTCTAGTGGGAATGATGGCCATTGTTTCTTGAATGCTGCCTTCATAACGTGGTATTGCAGGGTGACAAGTTGGTTTCTCCCTACTGTGTCCGCGAAATCCTCTGGGGTTACGAATCTACCGTCTGGAAACATGGCTTTCATTTTGAATTTGTATTCCGGAATCCAGGCCTTCTGTATGCTAATGTCGTATGTTGGCTTAATGCCTGGAAAGTTCCATAATGGGGCTTGTGAATCATAGGGCGCGTAAATGTGGAGCCACTTGCCGATTGCGGGCAATGCCGCGATTGTGCAAGATGCAGGGTCAAATTTACATTTGTCTCTATGAGATCTCGCGAAAACTATGGCTCTTAGGTCTGATCGGCGGACTGAGTGCCGTTCAATGGGGACATGTGGTTCACCATCTGAAGGGTCCTGCCAATATTTAGCATGTTGTGCCTGCGCCACTTGATGGTACAGCTCAAAAGTCGGGTGCGGCGAAGCCCTCCATTTCACAGGGTTCCACTAGTGTGTCCCATTTCACCCTATTGGCTCCGCCATTCTATAAGAAGGTGGTCGCCATGGAGCATAGGTTTTCAAAGAAGGGTTTGCCTGGCCATATTGGGACATTACTGAAGATGTACAGGAGTTTGGGGAGCACTACCATTTTGAGCACTGCGACTCGGCCGGCGAGTGATATGGGATGCCTAGCCCAAATTTGGAGTTTGGTATGGATAGTCTGTAATGAGGATTCGTAGTTATCTACATATAGGGAGGTTTTGTCAGGATTCCCAAGTATCTGATATGGTTAGGGGCCCATCTCAAGCCATGATTATGTGTCGGACAGATAGTGGCCTGTGTCAGTGTAAAGACTGGTAGGGGGTGTCTGTACTTTCGCTCTCTATATGGTAGAGTAGAGGCACAGAGGACCCCAGCCAAGATTCTCTATTATTGGTACGTGGTCGAGCAATCAAGGCCTAGCTTCTCAGGAGGTGATGTAGGCTGGTTCTTAAGTACAGTGTAGTCCCCGAACCCCCACAAAGGAATGTCCACACAATGTATTACTGAAAACACAGTGTTTATATAATTAATATTCAAGGGTAGGTACACAATCACAATAACGCACTTTGTACTCGGAAGTCAATAATGATAAATATATACAATTCTAAAGTGGTACCACTAATGTTATCAAATCTCATTAAAGTGCATCAACTGTATGGTTAAAATGTCACACAGATTAAGAACGACGAGACCAGCAATAGAGATAGGAAGGAACGCAAGATGGTTGAAACAATAGGCCGAATGCTAACCCCTACCAATAGGCACAGTTCGGTGTGGAGATCCCCCCCCAACTGGGCAACCTGTAAATCAAAGATATATAGCACAAGCCCAGTCCATGTTATGTTCAGTAGTCTTACTTCCTCCCATTAAGGTTTTACCCCCCCAATGTACCTGGTGGAGTAGAGTTCTCCGACGATGTGTCGACCGATCCTTCTGGAGTGACTCCCTTTCAGGCACGAGCCACGGATCGTCGAGAGGTGTCGAGGACCTCGGCGTTCGGTGTCAGGGAATCGACAGCCCTTCTTGAGTGCCCTCTCTTTAAGGCAGGAGTCACGGGTCGTCAGACGTCCGACGGTGAACAGGGTGAACTACGGCAGGGAAGTGACAGCTTCATTCCTAGCGGTGCTCGTCGACGACAGAGCGTTGGCGTCCTGCAAGGAAGAGGCGTGCGGGGCACCTGTGTGACGATAGTTCTGGACCGCAAAGAGAGGATGAAGAACTGTGGCCCAGCAAGGTCGTCGAGTCGTCGGCGTCTCTGTGGTCTTTAGGTGGCGGGAAACCCACCGGCGGATGCTCCTCGGCGCGTCGACGGTCGGGCCTTCTCCAGCGGGAGGCAAGCGAGCGACGATGCAGACGAGAGCGTCCGATGATCAATGGAAGTTCTTAGGCAAACGGGAGCACGGCGGCTCCGGTCGGCGATGGCGGTCGTCGACAGTGGTGGACAACAGTCCGAGTGCTTCTCTTTGAGATTCCGCGGCAGTCACAGTCTCGGGTCGGCAGCCTGTCGAAGGTCTGTCTACCAGGGAGCTTTGGCAAAGATCAGCTGTGCACGATGGTCCCTCGTAGCTCGGGAAGAGGGCGCCTTACCAGGTCCGCTCTTGGTCAGTCCTTGGAAACACAGCAGCTTTCAGATTGCGAGGGAGAGCCACAGCACTCCTTCTCGTCCAGCGGGGTTTCAAGGTTAAGCGTCAGTTACTCCAGTTACTCGTCGTAGTGGACTTCAGCTTCTGAACACGATTCCTAGCAGTGAGAGGTCCCCAGATATACTGTTGATCTCCCATTCATTCTGCTGGGTCACACTCAAGCATCCAATCACGACTACGGGCATTCATGCAGGCAGGCAGCCAATCAAGCACACGAGGTATTCAGGCCATTCACTTCTCTCCAGACACTCACAACAAGTTATGTGTATTGGGACAAGTACCGAGCCATTCAACACTCCAAGCTGCATTCCTACCGGTTTCGGGCAGGGTTGTCTCGGTCATTGTGTCAACCACCAGTTACTAGACACCCACAACACAGAATGCATATTCGTCACACACTCTTTTCACCCAGGTCCCACCCACAGGAGGCACCCACAACATACATCACCGGGAAGGCTCCAGCTAGTCTGGCCGGGCCTTCACAACAACACCATATATGGCATTTCCACCCAACAGCCAGTCAGGGGGAAGGGACAGAGTCAGGGCTTCCCAGGACTTTGGGAAAATAAGGTAATGGGTAATAGAAAGCAAGAGGCCACAGGGGCCATCTTGTTTTCCATCAGGAATCAACGGATCCCAATGGCAGGGCCGGGGTATCCCAAAATGGAGGATACTCCGCGCACCTGTCAAGTTCAGCATGGAGCTGCCACCAGCCCATACCCTGCTCTGTGGGCCACCCACAGGTGCCCAAAAACATACACTAGGGGCACAGGGTTGTACCCCCAACCATGGGTGCTATAAGAGTATCCCACGGATCTGTTCACCAAACCAAAAGAGAGAGAGCTGCACCGTCAGGAGTCCCACATGAACTCCTGCGCGGAAAACACGACAGAACACACGATAAAAAGCAGTAAAGGACAAGGATACGGAGGCCCTGTCCCTCCGATGCATTTCTAGCATCACAGTCAGCGGAAAGATTTCAGACTTAGCGGTGTCAATGTTATAGCCTGAATGTGCAGTGAAATCTTCTATCACTGTCAGTGTGGGAGCTAGGTTCCTTTCTGGCTCACGTATATACAATAGTGCGTCATCCGCATATAGTGATATGGATTGGTAAGCACCGGCCATCTTTATGCCCCTGAGTTCTTGTTCCAATCTGATCGCAGCCGCCACCGGTTCTATCGTGAGGGCAAAAAGGATGGGGGAAAAGGGACACTCTAGTACCCCTGTGTAGAGTGAAGTGGCTGGATAGTGTGCGATTTGTTAGGACCCTAGCTTTGGGTGCGGTATAGAGCAATCTGACACATTGCTTAAAGTATGGGCCAAATCCGAATTTAAGGACCTTGAACATGTATGTCCATGAAACCGAATCAAACACTTTCTCACTGTCTAATGATATAGCCACCGCTTGGACTCCTGGATTAATCTGTGCCATGATGCTAAATAGTCTACGTAAGTTTAAGGCTGTGGACCTTGTTGGGATGAAGCCGCACTGGTCAGGGTGTATTAGGGTGGTCATTTTGGGCAACAATTGTTAGCAAGTACTTTTGCGAAGATCTTAGCATCTGTGTTGATCAGGGAAAGTGGGCGATAGGAGGAGCGCTCGTGAGCAGGAATCTAGGTTTCAATAGTACCGTTATGACTGCATCAGTCATTGTGTCTGGGAGTGAGCCAGAGCTCATGGCTTCCTCCCATACTAAGGTTAATATCGGGGTAAGTATTGTGGAGTATGTTTTATAGAGTTCAGAACTCCGGCCATCTGGGCCTGGAGTTTTACCCGCTGCTAGTGATTTGATCGCTTCGGCGATCTCTTCACTAGTGATCTGCTGCTCGAGGGCCCCACCATCCTCTAGCGAGAGCCTAGGAAGATCAATCGTGCTCATGTATTGCTTTATGTCTTCCTGCGTGCGTGTATAATGATTTGCGTATAAATTGTTATAATAGTCAGCGAATTCAGCATTAATTTCTTCTTCCCCATGTACCGCTATTCCCTCGCTTGTCAAGATGCTTGTAATTGGGGAGTGGTTATGTGCATTCCGTAATAGGCGAGCCAGATGGTGTCCAGCTCTATTGCCCCCTCCGTATCTGCGGGCTCTGATTGGCGTGGCCATGTATTGCTGCTCTTTAGTTGCTGAATTGTTGAAGTTTTGGAGATGGGAGTTAATATTGGCCAGCATCCGCTTGTTATGTGTTGCAGTGTAGTTGGTTTCGGGTATTTTCAGATATGCCTCTGTTCCATCTAATTCTGTTCTGACGAACTTGAGGAGTCCAGTGGTTTTAAGACAGTAAGTTGCCCCTCACCCAGACCTTGAATGTTTCCCATATGGTGGACCATTTGCTTACTAATCCTTTATTCAATTGGAAGAATTCCTCCATATCGACATGTAGTGATTCTACAACGTTCGGGTCTTTTAATATATTTGGGGGCATACTCCACCGCTGGGTTGGTCGCTTTATACTCTCTAATAATACCTCGAGTGTGACTGGAGAGTGATCCGAGAGTGTGCGGGGAAGGATTTCGCAGTGTTCTACTGCATTAATCAGAGGAGAGGAGATGAACCAGTAATCTATTCTGGATTCTGTGTCATGTACTGATGAGTAGAACGTGTATTGTCTATCAGTTGGGTGTATTCCTCTCCATACATCAGTCAAGGTCAATTCCTCTAGGGCTTGGTGTATAATAGTGGTCGCTCTAGTGAGGTTCCTTGGTTTACTCGAGGACCTGTCTAATGAAACATCGAGGATAGTATTGAAGTCCCCTCCCCCACAGCACCCATGTGTCCAGCGTAGGGCCGATTTCATCGAGGAGATGGACATAAAATTCAGGGTCATCTAAGTTCGGGCCATAGATATTGACCAGTACCAGTTTCTCACCTGCCACAGTACCCCATACCACAACATATCTACCCAGTGGGTCCATTTTGCTTTTTTCAGTGGAAAACCCCAGCGAGGGGAGTATTAGCGTAAGGACACCTCTGTTCTGGCATGAGTATTCGGTATAATGTCTGTTATTGCCCCATTGCCGTAATATATTTTCGTTGGTTCCTCACAATGCATGGGTTTCTTGGAGCATGGCAATGTGTGGACGGTGTCTATTAATATATGCCCCTACTTTGCTGGCTTTCGCCCTATTATTTAGTCCACGCATATTCCAGGTGAGCATTTTGAGTTTTAACCCGGCAGGTGGTTTTGTTTTCTGCGCCATTGTGATGGGTTCCTATCAAGTCTGGGGGGGTGGGGGGGGTCATCTCTTTGAGGGGATCGGCGCATGATTCGGTGATTGCATTTTTTACCTCAAACAAACCAATTAACCTTTTCTCCTGGAGCCCAACTGGGGCTTTCGAAGGGAGTAACAATATTCTTAAACAACAAAACAGTCCCATGATGTCTATACCCACCCCCACCATCGGGCCCAACTTGATGATGATCCATTCTTACAAACTTGTGGTTTCACCCGAGGAAGGGACGAGTGCTGCGACACCGCTTTCCTGCTAGAGCGCATCTCATCCAGCTCCATTTAACGTTTGGGAACTGTGGTACCCCTTTCTGCCACTTCAAGTACGTAAGTACGAACAAAGGAGTTGTGATCGATTATAGGGCATTTTGAGGGCTATACTGGCTGTTGTAGGCCATTTTGATCAAGTTTGTGTCTTCCGGGAGGAAGAGAAATGGAGTCCTCCACGTAGGCCAGTGCTGCTGTGGGAGAGTCGAAGAAGTGCGCCTGTCCGCCATGTTGTATGCGCAGCTTTGCGGGAAACAGAAGAGCATACGGGACCCGCCTCAATCGTAGCTGACGCTTGATGGACTCGTAGGATCGTCTTTGCATTTTGGACTCCCGCTGAGAAGTCGGGATATATGTGGATATTGTCGTTCTCGTATTTCAGGGGCCCCTTTTCCCTTGCCAGCTTCAGGACTGAGTCCTTGTCTCTATAGTTCAGCAGTTTGACGATGATCGTACAGGGGTGGGGGCCCCTGGCTTGGGTGGTGGAGCAAGGGTATGATGTGCTTGTTCGACCAGAAATTGTGGGGAGAATGATTATTCGCCAAGGAGTGACTTCAAAAGGGTTTCGATTCGAGACTCCATGGGGCCTTTACAATAGGATTCTGAAAGACCAACAATACGTATGTTGTTCCTTCTCGATCTCGACTCCAGGTCCTCACACTTGCCCCAGAGCTTATTCATTTCCCCTTTCAGGAGTGCAATGTCATGAGTGTTTTGATGCATTGAATCCTCGTTCGCACTGATCCTGTTCTCGGCGTCTGTGATCCTGGCACTTTCCTTGTCCACCCGAGCATTGAGGGAGCCTATTCTTGAGACGATGGGCCTCATTACGAGTCCGGCAGTAACAGCGGCGGTAAAACCACCTGGTTACCGCCGGACTCGTATTACCATTCTGCCTCTGTGACTCCCGGAATTACCAGGGCATTACAGCCCTGGTGTCCCGGGAATTCCGGAGGTGGAATTTGGTAAATCCCCATTCCCATCGAGTCCCATAGGACCATAGTCCCATAGGACTCGATGGGAATGGGGAAGTGGAAACACCGGCACCATCTTGTGATGGTGCTGGTGTTGGTGTTTCCACGTCCGCCTGCAGGCGGGAGGTGTTCAACCTGCCAGGTCAGACCTGGCGGGAAGATCACTTCCCGCCTGCAGGACTCGGGATCGGGCGGTCCGTAATTAACAGCGGTGGCGGGTTTACTGCCACTGTTAATTCCGGACCGCCCGACCTGTAATGAGGCCCGATGTCATCTAATTTAACATTGTTCGTCAGGAATCCGTTTTGCACCGTGGCGAGGAGCTGGTCGAATTTCGAGTCGTCTGTAGCCGAGGTTGTGGCATCTGATGGTGGAGCCAGACTTTCGGAGGATGTTTGTGAGTTCGTAAAAGAGTCCATTGGTCCAGTTTTCATGCTTTTGACTATGTTCTTTCCAGGCATCACTGGGGTCTTCGTTTCGATCGGCCTAGTAGAGATGATGGACATAGATGTGTGGTCGGGTTCGTCTGTACCAAGATGTAGGGCTTTGCGGGTGCTGATTGACCTACAGAATGATCTTGAGACCGACTATATCAGGATTCCGATTCTCATCTCCTTCTTTCCGCTTTATTCTGCAGTGATTGGCAACCCAACTCTCTGCAGTTGCCCCCACAGGGCGAGGTGTCCCGAGTGGTATTGCCTGCGGTGTCAGGTGTTCAGACTAATGGTGGCTCCTTTATTTGGGATTAGCCGGAGTCAAGGGTTCGATTGGCAGGTCCCACCAACACTCTCCAGAGTGGACTCTATCCTCCCACGTATCCTCACACTGTTGGGGTCGTTTTGGGTTTTAAAGGATATTCTGCCTTTCAGGTATGAGGGCTGCGAGGGCAGAGTGTGCCAGTTATGCTTTTAAACAACACATGTCGGTGGGCCTTACGGACAGGAGTCTTCCCACCCCTTCGGGAGTGTTGAGCAGGGGGAGTATTGTGGCTGTGCCAGAGTTCACTGGGTCCCTGCTATGTGACGTTGTATCGGGGCCCGTTACACTTGTTATACACATGGACACAGTTGGATGGTCCCCTCGCGTTTTGTGCCCAAGCAGTCTGGATCTCCACAGGCAGGCGGCCGTTGTGCACGTAGTGCCCGCCTGTTTTCCTCCACGGTATATTGGGTTCCTTGCTGTCCCCACTTGCCCAGTTGTCCACCTTTGCTGCCAATTATGTTCGTTCAGGATTTGTACTTTGATTACTGTCCCGGCGTGCTGCTGAGGAGAGGATCACGCGTGTGAGTGATGTCTAGTTACGTTGTCCCCGCATGCAGCCGGTCCGGTGGAGTAGGATTAAGCCAGTCGTGTTCCAGCCACCGCGGCCATCCGCTGCCCTGGGAGTCGACCCTTTCTGTGTTTTGTGGGCTAGTGCGACCACAGAGACTTGTGACAGCGCACGGGACGCAGGTCAGATTGTGTGTTTATGGCTCGCTGGAGGACTGCGGGGGGGAGGGGCAGCGCCGCTCCTACCGGATGGGTTTCGCCATTCGTTTTCGCCTCCTCTGTCTGGTGTCACCCTGCGCCCGAGGCGGTCTGGGTTGTTAGTGCCTTCGCCTTCGGTTTGCACCACCTGCAAGGCCTACTCCACCCCTGGAGAGGCCCGCACGCAACCAAGAGCCACGGCTCTCACGTTGAATATTCTGGAGCCGCGGGGCGGCCCGGAGCCTATCCTCTGCAGCCCCAGCTGTATTTGGGCGTTCAGAGACCGTTTTCGCTCGCTCTTTCGGTCGGAGGTACCTACTGCAATCAGCTCTGCAGTTTTCGTGGTTCGGGGGGGTTCGAATGTAGGGTGTTTTTATGAAGGATTTTTCGCCGGAGAGGAGCTCTTCTTCTAAGCGGCCATCTTGTTGCGCAGCAGCACCCCCTCCCCACAAGCCCCTATTTCTAAGGCTGAAAGGGAAAAAAGGAGACAACAACTTTGTCTATATTGCGGTAAAGCTGGACATTTCCCCCGAGATTGCCCTATAAAACCCCCCAAGAAGATGGTAGGTGCCACGGACAATGGCAACGAAGAAAAGGAACAGAAGTCGGAAAACTCAGACGCCCGGCAAGTGTAGGGGTCCACTTGTCGAGCGGAATAAAGAAAGTTGTACAGACCTCACACCTGGTCATCCCGGTGTTATTAACCCATCACCAACAACTATCAAAAGTACATACTCTAGAAGCCTACACTGATAGTGGAGTGGTGAGAAATTACATCGATCAGAATTTGGCCACACGGATAGGCCTTCCGTTTCAGCAAAACCACAATCGGAAAACGTCACTGCCGTGGATGGCTCTCAGTTGTTTTCCGGTCCAGTAACACAACACACCGATAAGGTGACATTGATATGTCCGATATGTCAGGATGGTCATCGGGAAAGCATTTCTTTCGATTTTATAGGGACACCCCAGTTCCAAATGATACTAGGAATGCTGTGGCTTGAAGCCCATAACCCAAGGATTGACTGCCGCACAAGGAAGCTGACCTTCTCTCAAGAACGTGCAGAGAGTTGCTACCACAGGGACGTGAGGAATCTACAACTCAAGGTGAAACCCATCCTAGGAACTTCTGGTTCCAAAATGAACAAGCAAACACCCTGCCTCCACACAGAACTTACGACTGCAAAATCGATCTGGTCCCAGGAGCACAAATCCCTTGCAGCAAAATTTCCGCTCTGACTGAGCAAGAGAATCAGCATCTGAGAACATCCCTAGATCAGTACCTAGCCAAAAGGTTAATCCGCCATCCAAGTCCCCAGCCTCCTCAGCTCTCTTCTTCGTACCAAAGAAGGAAGGGGACCTCAGAACTTGTATAGATTACAGGGCATTGAACCAGATTACCGTAAAGAACAGATACCCTCTGCCACTCATTCCCGAGTTACTTGATCAAGTGAAGAATGCTCAAATCTATACAAAATTGGACCTACGAGGAGCTTACCATTTGGTAAGAGTGAAAAAGGGCAATGAATGGAAGACAGCATTCCGAACCAAATACAGGCTTTTCGAGTATCAGATTATGCCCTTTGGATTATGCAACGCACCAGCAGCATTCCAGTTCTTTATGAACTATGTACTTCACTAACTGTTGGACGTCTGTGTCCTCGTATACATCGACGACATTCTCATCTACTCAGCATCCAAGGAAGATCATGTGTATGTGGCCAGCCATGTAAGGGCAGTTTTGGAAAAGCTTCCTAAGCATCGGCTGTTCTCCAAATTGGAAAAATGTTCTTTCCATGTCACGGAAGTCGAGTTCTTGGTCTTCATGCTTACCCCACGAGGGGTTCACATGGACACTCGCAAGGTGAAAGCTATTCTTCAGTGGCCATCTCTGACATCGACCAAGGGAGGGCAGAGCGTACTCGGGTTTGCCGATTTCTACCGGCGTTTCATCCCGGGATTTTCTCAGATCGTTCATCCTATCACTTCTTTATTAAGAAAGAATAAAAAGTTTTCCTGGTCTCCCGAAGCCAAAAAAGCCTTCCAGGAATTAAAATTGGCTTTCACCTCAGCACCCGTTGTTCGGCATCCTCGACCCGACCTGCCCTATGTAGTTGAAACTGATGCATCCAGAGTGGCCATGGGGGCGGTTTTATCACAAAAAGACCCGGACACAGGGCAATTACACCCCATAGCATTTTGGTCCTGTAAGTTTACTGCACCAGAGATGGACTATGCCATAACCGACAAAGAGTTACTAGAAATTAAAGGAGCTCTTAAAACCTGGAGACACTACCTTCTACGAGCTAGACATACTGTTACAGTTATCACGGACCACCGTAAGCTGCAATATTTAAAAACTTCCAAGGCCCAACCTTCACGTCAGCTTCGCTGGGCCCTTTTCTTTGCAGAGTATGATTTTGTGATTACATACAGACCAGGAGTGCGTAACGGAAAAGCAGACGCTCTGACACGAATGAGAGTGTACAAGGACACGTTCATACCATCAGAACCAGTACCCATCATTCCCGAAGGGCAAATTCAAAACCAGATCACAGTAACCGCCTGCTAGGAAGACTTGAAGGTCGACCTCCAGTCTCAAATGGACCAAACAGCCCAACAAGAATGGTTAAATAAGGGGGTTCAGTACTCCATCAAGGATAGTTTACCTTATTTTCAGGGGAGACAATACATTGAAGACAAAGGAACACAAAACAAAATTATAGCAAATTACCACTATTTTTTAGTGGAGGGACATCTCGGAATTACTAAGACACAGGCCAAAATCACGAAGAACTATTGGTGGCCAACCTGGAGAAAGGACGTGGTCCAATTTATTGCAACCTACTGCGTTTGTGCACAACAAAAATCCCAAAAGTCAAGTCCCGCAGGATTATTGCATCCATTGGCTATACTAACAGCACCATGGCATACGCTATCCATGGACTTAATTACAGATTTACCACCCTGTGACGGCTTCAACACAATTTTAGTCGTGGTAGATTTATTCTCCAAGATGGCACACTTTATTCCACTAAAAGGACTTCCTACTGCTGGGACTCTGGCTACTGTAATCTTAGAACAAGTAATCAAACTACATGGTTTGCCCTGGGTACTGATTTCAGATTGAGGAACGCAATTTGTCTCGGCCTTCTGGAGGAGTTGTTTTAAGATAGCGCAAATCGATCTTCGCCTACCCACCAGTCACCATCCCCAAACCTATGGTCAAACTGAGAGGACCAATCAGACGCTAGAGCACTACTTGAGATGCATGCTGCAACAGATGGAAGGATCCTGGAAAGACATTCTCCGGTTGACTGAATTTGCCTACAATAACTTCTCGGACGTCCTCCTGTGATCCGCTTGATGAACTAGAAATGCCTGCGATCACTTCTCTACATAAAACCATTACTCAAACTCTTAAGGAAGCAACCAAGAATCTAACCAAGGCCAAGGAACAACAGAAGAAGTTTGCTGACAGGCATAGAAGGGAAGCCCCGCATTACCAAATTGGCGATAAAGTATGGTTGGCATCCAGAAATATACCTTTAAAAGGACCTCGGGTCTTCTGTCCAAGATATCTCGGACCTTAGCGCATCAAGGCCATCATCAATCCTGCCGCTGTAAAATTAGATCTACCCACCAATAGGCGAATCCACCCAGTGTTTCACGTTTCCCTCCTGAAGCCTGTGAAACCAGAGACTAGAATCAAAAAACCACCGGAGCCTGAAATTATCGAAGGGGAACCAGAGTACAAGGTTAAAGACATTCCGGACTCCAAGTTAGTACAATCAAAGCTGTACTACTTAAATCGACTGGGAGGGTTACGGACCTCAATATCGCACTTGGGAACCTGTTCAATTTGTCCATGTACCTCAACTTATCAGGCGGTTCCACCGTAATAACCCCGCCAAACCAGGACCAGATAGAAGAACGCTTGTGAGGGGGGCCTTGAGGGGGGAGTGCTTTCATGGCCACTGGGCAAAGGCCCATGTCTTTATCACTTACAGGGTCCAAATGGACCCAGTCCTGGCGCCTCTGGCTTTGCACACATTGTGCCTAAGGCACGTGCATCAGGGCCGGGCGTGGCCATAGAGGATCATTGGGGAGCACGTGCAAGAACCTCTGGAGTGGCAAGGTGGAGCCGCAAGGCGGGGCCAAAGGGAGGGGCCATGGGAGCCTATTTAAGGCCAACCCACCCACATACTGGCACTTCGCGTTAGTCTGCTTTCTGCAGCGCAACGCTTACCGCCGTCCTTACCAGTTTCTCTGCTCTTCTCCTCGTCGTGCATCTTACCTGATTCAAGCTACTCCATCGCTGAAGGTGCATCTTGCCTGATTCCGGCTACTCCATCGCTGAAGGAGCATCTCACCGGACTCCAGCAGCACCATCACAGAAGGCACACCTTACCTGTCTCCAGCTACACCATCGCTGCACGCACATCTCACCTATCTCCTGCACTCCATAGTCTGCGGCGCATCGCATCTTACCTGACTCCCATCGCCATCGGAGATGGAGCGCTTCTTCATCTGATCCGGACGTCCAGCTACACAGGAGCTTATCTTCCATTCTTCATCTTCGCGGAACCTCCATCCTGCAGCTGCGGACCGGCCTCTGAACAGCCAGCCTCCGCTTGACGCCGCCAGACTTCTCCTGCAAGAGAAAAGAGCACAACAGGTTAGGAGTCACATAAATAACTAATGCTCGGCCGCGCCATCCCTAAGCTTAGCGTTCCACATTAAAAGCCAATTTACCATCTAGTTCAAAGGCTTCATCGTCCTCTGGGGAATCACTGGACTCGCCCCGAACACCACGACTCCGGGCAGCCATCTTCACACCTATAGAGGAGAAAAAAAGACATTGCAAGAATTACGAACTATAATCACAACAAAAGACATTGCACGAATTACGAACTACAATCATGGCAAAACACATTATAATTAACAAACAATAATCATTTCTAAAAGACTCACCTTCTAAGTGGTTGGTCGCAGCCGGTCTGGATCGCCACTTCCACGGACCAGTGAAGCAACTAGGTACACTCCATGCGCCCCTGCTACAAGAAGCAGGGCGGAGAGCTCAGCATTACAAATAAACAGGTGCGCTTGCATGGGTAAACGCTTGCGTACCTCGTTCTGGCACGAAAGGGTCAAGGGGAATCACAACACCACCACGCCATTATCATTGCCTCTCATCTTCTCTCGGGGGCAATATCAGCATCCAGAGCAGTTGATTCCGCAGCAGCTGGGGGAGAGAGTCGATCCAGGGGAGCCAAGTTGAGGGAGGGCTCCAACCGTGCCCCAACGTCCCCGCAGAGACCAGGTGAGCGTAACAGATATTCGCAAAGCCGGAACCCACAAGAACCTTTTCTTTCTGCGTACGTGTTTTTGGGGACTGGTCAGCCGTAGGTGGGGGCAGCCTTGCCGGAGAAGCCCTGGATCTCACCACAGTAATGGGGTCTCGAGAAAATCACGCAAAGGGGGTCACCTAATGAAGCTGGGCACCCAAACACATAACTCCACAATAGACCAAAATAATGATAACACACCCAGTCAGGGAATGAGACCATGAGATAAGTTGCAAGGATAACAAACTTTATGAAATAAAGTATGCAAGTAAAGAACTTTGCTGCTCGAGAGCGTTCTGCCAATAATTGCACGGGCAGCACATTAAAAAGGGTAAACGCATCACTAGTGACGAATTAGTCCAAGGCAAAAGTGAAAGTTGCTGGATGGTGGGGGACCTACAGAGAGGCCTGCTCTATATGGGATGCCAGGTCCCAATTGGTTGCTGCTTCCCAGTCGATCTTGGCACATGCACATGGGTCAGCTGGGCTGATCTCTGCGGTGAAGGTCAGGTCAAAATGTAACATACTCCAAATTGTCTAAGCTAAACAACAGGAACTGATACTATGAGAATAATGGCAGACATAACAATCCTTGCTTCAAGGGGGTATTCAGAAAAGGAGGGCTAATATATTGGCATTCTGACCTCTACACTCAGAGCTTTATTGGTACCGGGGTCCTGCTCCCAGGTGTCTCCCCGTAGGGATTTTGATCTGTTATTTATGTTCCCTAGTGCCTCATGATACGGATGGACATGTGTTGGGATTAGGACGGATATACTGCTGAAAGGGATTAAGTCTTTGGTGAGTGTTCTGGAATGGTCATTTCAAGGGGGTCAGATGGGAATCGCCATGAAAGAGTGAGGGGTCGAGGACTGGTGGGCCCTGGCCTGGCGGGGTGGGTGTTGAGAGGGCATGCGCAGTTTTGTGGAGATGGATGGGCACTTGTGCTGGGGCCAGTTCTGGTCTCACGCTCGGCAGAGAGCACATTCTGTCGAAGTGATACAAAACACTTTCAACAATAAATGGCTGGACTTCTGTGAGAACAAAGTTTGCGCCGAGCTGACAGGGGGAGGCGATGTCCGGGGATCTCTGCGCGAGGTGCTGGGGAAGGGAGTGCCGAGTTCACACAGGGCTGATTTTTGGGCCTAGTAAAAAGATGGCGTCTGCCTTGGTACATAATGGCGTCTATTGTCGGGGTTAAGGGCTGTGTATGCATGCAAATCTCTAGGTTATGCCATAAGAAACCATGCCGTGGGGGTCTCTCCCCCCTTGGTCTACACATGATCTATTCACCGCGGGAATAGCGAAGGCGGCAGGACAGAGCCACCTCTCCCCCAACAGAACATATGCGCCAAATTCGGAACAAAACCATTTTGTTGTGGCAGTGAGTGACTTAATCGCATAACAGAGGTGACTGGATGCTGTGGCTAGGGGACTTTTATTGTGTGTTGGACAGAGACCTGGAGGCTAGTGGCTGTGGCGTTAGACCTTGGAGCTGGGCATCCAAGACTCTTGCTAAAGTCACTACGTATTGGTTTCTATGTGATGTATGGGGTATTAAGCATGAGTTGGAATGCTACTACTACTCTTATTCTGGGGCACATGGTTCATTCTCATGGACCGTTTATGCATTCACAGTGAGGAGGTAGCAACACTGGTTGGGAGGGTGGAATACTTGGACAGGACCCTGTCTAATCATACTCCATTATTGGTGGAGGTTTGGAGACACTCTCAGGCTCCTCTTATTCCGAGGTGGAGTTTTAATAACCACAGGATCCGAGATCTCATTTTTAAAACATCAATGAGGAACAAAATAGGTTAGTTCCTAGAACATAATTGGGGTTCCACTGAACATAGGCACATGGAATGGGAAGCACTTAAGATGTTCCTTAGGGGGTGATTTTGTATATCAGCTAAAGTCGGGATACCAAGGCAGATGATTGATACAACTATTCGACTTGAGACGGAGAGGGTAGAACTGGGCCAAAGGGAGGTTAGGGAGGAATATGTATTACCTCAAACAGATATTGGTAAGGAGTTGGAAGATGCTCATACCAATCTGTCCATGATTGACTATGCTGGGTATGTGACCCGACAGCACTCGGATGGAGAAAAGGCGGGTACGTTTCTGGCCTGGTCAGGGCGGAGGGAGGGTGGGAAAGGGTTGAGCGAGGATGTGCAAGAGGTTGGGGGTGTTTTGGTATTGTATCCGGATGGAATTTGTGAAGTGTTTCACCAATTCTATAGTGCACTATAAACTTCCCGGGAGGGGTTCAATTGTGCCCATGTGGCAGCATGGCTTGAGGAAACTAACCTGAATTGAAAAAACATTGTTAAAAAGGGACGTTATGGTTAAGTTGCACTAAAAAAAAAAACATTAAATTCAATGAAAGAGTTTTGTTAAATGGACGTTATGGTTATAAGTAAAACCGAAAAATGCTTGAAATTCGCCAGTTATCGTAAGCTAAGCAACCATAACTCGCATCACCACCGTGCAATGCTAAGACTAACACCAAGGAGATCAAAGATAACATCACAAATGTTGTTGATTAACAATGTTTTTTCATTGAATGTCAGGGGTTTTTGCTAGTGCAACTGAACCATAACATCCCTTTAACAAAGTTTTTCAATTCATTTTGATGGGTTTTTACCAATGTACCCTAATTTGCGACTTCCTAATATAACACCCCCAATATAGCCACATTTTCCCCAATGTACAAAGTTTTAACTTAAAACTGTGTCAATCCCCACCTCCTAGCAACATTTTTAACACAGTACAGTTTTTCCAACTTTTTCCACTGCTCCACTGTGCTTCGCAAACAGTTTGTAACTGTATTTTTAGCTGATCTGGGAAGTTTTAAGTGAAAGTTAACCCTGGTACAGCTTCTAGTCTTCTCCATTTGCAATCCAGGATATCCACATCCTTCCAAGAATATATTTATCTTAAAAAAGTGCATCAGCTATTGCCATCCCTTCTCCCCAAGAGCCATCACCACCACCAGCTAGAGGGTCTACACAACGGAAGAAGCGCAATCATGCATAAGACCATCAAGAGGACCAGGAAGATAAAGTAGAGGAAATGGCTACCTCTACTCAGAAACAATCATGGGCGTGGCAGTTCTTTACCACTGTTGGGGCATGGGGGGGCAGTACCAAAGACGAAGGCCAACAAGGTGAAATGCACTGAGTGCAACCTGTACTCAGTCGCTGTCACAATTGGCTGTTCAGGGGCATACATGCCCAGTCATCTCCGTGTGGTGGGGACAAGAAGGGGGCGATCCTATAGAACCACCTCCCTTCTTTCTCATGGGATGCTCATGAAAGACTTGTGCACCACGTCTCGGCGCCTGTGGCGCCAGGCTCATAAAAATGGTTAAGTATGGCGGTTGGTGTGAGTTAACATCCATCTGCACGTGTACTAGATTTGGCTGGGTGTGGCTGGCCTTGTAAAGCAGCATCTGGGCCCATTAGCACGTGCACTAGGTGTGACTAGGCGTGGCCATCCTGATGGATGGGTGGCTACAAACCTGGCTATATAAGCCTCATCCTGGCATCGGTCCGATCTTCGCGTTACTTTGCTTCTAGCAACGCGACGCTCACCGCGACCTGAGCCTGCATCCTGCAAGGGAGAGAACGAGAAACCAGCAACTTTCCCGGACCCGGCAACCACAACTTCCATCAGCTTCGGATCCCCATCGCGCAGCTGAAAGAAAAGGAAGAAGAGAAAAGTTAGAACTCTGAGCTTCAAAGACGCGTGCCGCGCTCAAACTACTCCACGCACCTGTGACTGCGGCTCCGGTGTTCAGCTCAGCTCACTGCGGCTTCTGTCTTCAGCACGCCTCTCCGCTGCTCCGGCGCCACACCATTCACTGTTACTCCAGCCACGACTGCTCCCAAGGAAAAAAGACGAAAGAACATTAATCACGGAAGGAAAACAAACCGTGCAATAAAGTCAGACATTACAGAACAGGCAAAACTCATAAAGGAGCGGTCGAGGGACATCAGAGACACTGAAACATACGGAACTATATCACGGAACAGACAGCACGAAACAGACGTCGTGGAACGGACACACCCAACGGTGAATATTGAAACCTGAAAGGGACATTAAACGCCATAAAGGTCCAGTGAAGTAACTAGGACCCCAACAACAACACACCCCCGCAGTGAATAACAGGAAGGAGAGCTCACCAACTCAAATCAAGAGGTGAGGCACCAACGTGTTCTCCAGTGAGGGAGAGAGCATCCGGGACAAGAAGGGGAGAGCAGATACAAGGGACCCTTCATTCACCAAATCTCCTTTCCCTGTTCCCTTAGGAGCGGAACCAACAGCCCCCGCACCACCATCATCAGACCAGTGAACCAGTGTGAAGAAAGACAGCCTCAGAACAGACCGGACAGCGCCCACGCCTCCGCAGAGACAAGGTGAGCATAACAGAACATGAAGCCTTTCTAAGAATCTCTGCCTGGGCGTTATGGAAACGTCAGATACTGCCCAGTTGCTTGGGGACTTACGGGCCGAGGTGCACGCGTCCCGGCAAGAGACCGAATACCTTCATTAAAAAAGAGCACACAGTTGACTTAGCAAGACAGCTACTCCAGACTAAAGCTGGCCAGGTCACGATACCTGGAAATGCACCTTCGATCACGGCCTCACAAGCTGCTCCAGTACAGGTGGTCCTCCCAGGGGCGGTGCCACTGGCCCCACACAAATGTTTCACGGGTGACCCCCAAGAAGTATGCCATATTTATGAACCAGTGCCGTCTGCATTTCCTGTGTAGGCCAGGGGCATTTCCCGGCGATTAATCCAGAGTAGCGTTCATGCTCTCCTACCTGGGAGGCAGTGTGGCGGACTGGTCAATACTTTTAGTGAATCAAGATGACCCATTACTTCGAGATTTCGGGGGTTTTCAACGGGAACTAGAGAAATTATTTGCACACCACACCCAAGGTCAGGCTTTGGACAATGAGCTGCTATCTCTTCAGCAAGGCAATCAGGATCTACTGACATAAATAGCCAAATTTAACAGACTAGTGGACGAGACCAACTGGCCCGAAGAAAAAAGGACAACGCTATTCTACCGGGGCTTAAGAGGGGAATGAAAAGATGTGTTAGCCCAGGTAGTGAACTCCCCCCGCCCCCCGAAGGTTGTGCTGAGTACATCGACCTGGCTGTGTAGCTGGACAATAGATTCCAAGATCGGAAAATCGACTGTGCACAGTCAGAGGGACGACCGGTCTTCGTACGACCTCGAGAAGTTCAAGCCAAGCCGTTTGATCATCCCAAACCCATGCAAATAGGGGGGTAGCGGAGCCCGCTTACCAAGGCAGAAAAGGAGAAGAGGAGGCAACAGAAACTCTGCTTATATTGTGGCCGGCCAGGTCACTTTCTCAAGGAAGGTCCAGTAAAACCACCAAGGAGAATTGTAGGAGCCAAAGACAGGGGTCTTTCTCAGCACCGGAGGCAGCCGTGCTAGGCGGTGCAGCCTGACGCTGAGAAGTGCGTAGGGTGCCTTACTCTAACCACGTTAGAGGATCAGGAAATGCGGCAGAGGTTTGTGGAGCTGGTTGGCATGTCAGCGTGGTACGCCGGGTCAAGGATGGGGTCTGCTTGGAAGAGCGCGGTGTGCGGCTTCATCTGAGGTCTGCGTGGATTTCTCCGACCCCTGACTCTCTCCACGATCCCGGCGCCTCCTGTTATCCGCAGGATACTGGCTGACTGTTGCACTCCGAGGGAGTCCCTGATAGCTGTTACCTCGATCAGGGCTGAAGTTACGTCGGCCCGGTACCTATTAGGCAGGTAACGTGCTTCTCTCTTATTTTTTTTGCCACATTCTGTACTGCCATTAATGTCTCAGCCATCTAGCCATGCCTAATACAAAATCATATTCTAAGCTATGTTTGGACAGGAATATATTCCGCTCCCTAGAAGCAGACTTAGTATCCACTTCTTCTCCACTCCATGACCAGTTGATCATGGGGAGAATTGAGAACCCCCTACCAACCTCTGCATTATGTTTACCCTGTACACCGCAGGAATACCAGGGGAAAAGCAGTCGCTTTTCAGAGGTTTTAGCGCCTAGCGCTAAAAGGAGGCAGATGCTCCAGAAGGAACAGCATCTTCTTTCTGGACTCCTCTCTAATAATGTAAAGCTTAATACTGACAAGAATGGAGCAGATAGGTTATGCTCCACTGTTACCACCCTGGTGCATATCCAGTCCCCTATAGTAAAGTCTCTGCAAAAACATGGTGAGAGAAAAGGGATGTCTGCTGAGAAGCTTGACAAGGAATTTTTTACCCGGAAAAACAACCTAGGCTGGGCTTCCTTTAAGGATCAGTTAATACAAGACCTTGGGTCTTGCTCAAGTTTCGAGGAGTTCCGATGATGGGTGTCATCAGTGGGTCCTGATGTCTTCAAGTCCCCCCAGCCTATACCACTGCACTCAGTCACACCAAAAGTCAAAGGAAGCGCCAAATTCTCCCAAACCTCACATGGTGAGTATGAGACCCATAAAGCTTGTCAAACTACCCCAACGGCATCTAACAATTCTCTCGCAGCAGTACAAGATAAAAACGTGGCTCCTGTTGCGTGGCCTGAGGATGGAGCTATACAGGGGGGTCTTCATCTTCTGCCAAATGCCTCAATCCATCTGCCACCTATCAGAAGGACTTACGACTAAATAAATCAATAATGCTAAGAATTACAGACCTTAACCTTAGAAGTTTCGTCCTGGATAAAAGAAACTTTATCATTACCAATGTGGAGAAACCGGACCACTTGAATCTAAGGAGACACTAAAAAACAAAATTCTTGCTTGGTTAAATTTAAAAGTTGCCCCCAATTGCACCAGACCACAAGATTTTAGGGTGTTCCAAAGAACTCAAATTGTGAACTGGTGTACCTTAGAAAATACTGACTGCATTGTGGTGGGATGTGGCTCTAGCAGTCTCCCCAAGTTCTTGCATAGATTAATCAATCTGAATTTAACATCACTGCATTCAAAGCTGGACATTGTCTTGAACTAACAGGACTTTCCTGATCCTGTTCTTTTTTTTTCTTGCCTTTTTGTTCCCCAGGTCTAGAAATTCTTATGTTTTTTTCCCTTCATCTTCTGATGCTCATTCTGCTGCTGTTGATTTTCTCAAATCCACATGCAAATGTCTTTGTTGCTAAGCTCAGCTTGTCTTGAACTGATTTGTGTATCCCCTCAGAAGATTGCTGTATGATGTATTTTATTATTTGCACTCCCTCCTTTAGATGTTTCAATGTCTATGTATTACTGATGGTGTGCTCAATTTGTGTGCTATTTATTGTTGTGTAATTGTTTGTTTGTTGGCGCCCTTAAGCCTTAGGGTCAGTGGTGCGCAATATAAATACATTTCAATTCAATTCAATTCAGGGAGGAGGCAGGACCCGAGTCGGAAAACTCCAATGCCCGGCAAGGGTAGGGGTCCGCGGTCGAGCAATGAGAAGGACCATCACAGACCTCGCACTTAGTCATCCCAGTAATCTTGATCAGCCAAAACCAGCCATCTAAGATGCATGCCTTGGATGCGTACGTGGACATTGGAGCCGTTGGCAATTATATTGACCAAAACCCGGCAAGTAGGATAGGCCTTCCCCTCCTACAGAAGCGGACGTCGGAAAATGTCACGGCAGTCGATGGCACCCAGTTGTCCTCAGATCCACTGACGCACTACACCGAATAAGTCACCCTTCTGTGCCAGGACGGCCATCGGGAAGACATCACCTTCGATCTTATCGGAGCCCCACAGTTCCAGATGATCTTGGGGATGCCCTGGATGGAGGCTCACAATTCTATGACCGACTGGCATGCCGAGTTCTGACCTTCTCCAAAGACTGCATTAACACCTGTTATGAGGGGAAATCCCTCTCCGGAGGGCCAACCAGAACGGTGCCGAAGGAAGAGACCGTATTGGGTTTAACGGGAGCACTACTACGGAATATGCAGACTACTGGCATGTCTTTCAAAAGGAACATGCAAATACGTTACCTCCACACAGGCCTTACGACTGCCAGATAGATCTTATACCTGGGGCTCAAGTTCCCTGTAGCCGGATATATGCTCTGACTGAACAGAAAAACCTACACTTAAGAGCGTACCTTGCCCAATATCTGGCTAATGGCTTCATACGTGCATCCAAGTCACCCGCAGCGTCACCCCTTTTCTTTGTGCCCAAGAAGGAGGGGGACCTCAGAACTTGTATCGATTACCACTCACTCAACCAGATAACTGTAAAGAACCGATACCCCTTACCACTCATTCCGGAACTCTTGGACCAAGTCAAAGACACACAGATTTACACCAAATTGGACCTCAGGGGAGCCTACCATCTGGTATGTGTAAAAAAAGGGAGACGAATGGAAGACCACCATTCGCACAAAGTATGGTCTCTATGAATACCAGGTCATGCCCTTTGGGCTCTGTAATGCCCCTGCGGCATTCCAATTCTTCATGAATGACATACTCCGAGAGCTACTCGATGTCTGTGTACTTGTATACATCGACGACATCTTAAGATACTCAGCCACAGAAGAGGAGCATGTCACCCACGTCTGTGCTGTACTGGAGAAACTATGACAAAATCGGCTATATGCCAAGCTGGAAAAAAATGTCTTCCACGTAAAGGAAGTCGAGTTCCTAGGCTTCATCCTCACCCCACGTGGCATTCGGGTGGATAAACGCAAAGTGGATACCATTCTCAACTGGCCTTCTCCAAAGTCCGTGAAAGGGGTCCAGAGTGTGCTCGGATTCGCTAACTTTTATCACCGTTTTATACCAGGATTTTCACAAATCGATCCCCTCCCTGTTACGAAAAAACAAACAGTTCAACTGGACCACAGAGGCAGAAGAAGCCTTCCAGAAGTTAAAGGCGGAATTCACCAAGGCACCAATCCTACAACACCCCCGGCCAGACCTCCCGTATGTTTTTGAAACCAATGCCTCAAACATAGCGATGGGAGCGGTTATTTCACAACGCAACCTGGACACCGGACTATTACACCCAGTGGGGTTCTGGTCACGTAGGTTCTCCGCACCTGAATTGAATTACGCAATCACAGTCAAAGAACTATTAGCAATCAAAGAAGCCTTCAAGGCTTGGAGCCATTACCTCTTGGGGGCCAGGCACACTGTCACTGTTATCACCGACCATTGCAACTTGCAACATCTAAAAACGACCAAGGCTCAAATGTCACGCCAACTCCGGTGGGCCCTCTTCTTCGCCGAATACGATTACGTGATCACCTACAGACCAGGAGTGCGCAATGGCAAAGCTGACGGTCTATCTCGTATGGGTGAAAGAGAAGATGCATGCGCAATACCAGATCCGGTGGCTATCATCCCAGAAGCCAAGATAGTAGGCACTCTTACTACATCCTTGGATGATCTAAGGACCGAACTCCAACACCTTACGGATGGACAGGCACAACGAGACTAGTTAGCAGAGGGAGAACACCATACGATCACTGACTGGTTACTATACTATCAGGGATGCCTTTACATTCCAAACAAACAACGTCAAACCCAGATAATCACCAACTACCATGATTCCTTAGTGGAAGGGCATCCAGACATAACCAAGACTGTAGCAAAATTAAAGAAAGCTTTCTGGTGGCCAACGTGGCGAAAAGACGTTATTCGGTTTGCCTCAACCTGCGGTACCTGTGCTCAGAGCAAGTCTCAGAAGCAGAAAATGGCATGTCTCCTGCACCCACTAAAAGTACCACCCACACCATGGCACACGCTATCCCTTGACTTTATCACAGACCTACCTCCCTACAACGGTTACAATACCATCCTGGGTGTGGTGGACTTGTTTTCAAAGATGGCCCACTTCATCCCACTAAAAGGCCTCCCAACCGCCACCACGCTGGCTAAGGTATTTTTGTAACAAATTGTTCGATTACACGGATTCCCATCAATCCTGGTATCAGATCGAGGGAGCCAGTTTGCCTTCAAATTCTGGAGACAAAGTTGCGAACTTGCAAAAATCGACCTGCGGTTGTCTACAAGTCACCATCCCCAGACCGACAGCCAAACTGAACAAACCAACCAAACGCTGGAGCAACATCTAAGATGCATGCTGCATCAAAAACGAAAAAACCTGGAAGGAAGTACTATGGCTGGCCGAGTATGCGTACAATAACTCCATTCATTCCAGTACCGAGAAGAGTCCCTTCTACGTGATGTACAGACGGCACCCACGAACCTCCATATTCGACCCACTCGAGACTTTGGAAATGCCAGCAGTAGCAACTCTACATACCATCATCACCTGGTTCCTCCAGGAGGCCGCAGAACATCTAACCAAGGCGAGGCAAAAAAGATACTCAGACCAACACCGGAAGGATGCTCCCGTCTACAAAGTTGTTGACGCAGTATGGTTAGCATCCCGGCACGTCCCATTGAAAGGGTCACGGACACTTGCCCGCAAATACTTGGGCCCGTACACAATCAAGACTGTGATTAACCCTTTCGCAATGAAGTTGGACCTATCACCCAACTTACAAATCCATCATGTGTTCCATGTATCTCTGCTAAAGCCAGTGCGACCCGGTACGCGGCTCAATGCCCCTCCTGATCCAGTAATTGTGAACAAGGAACCTGAGTTCGAGGTTAGAGACATCCTGGACTCTAAAATAGTCTGGTCCAAGTTATACGACCTCATGGACTGGAAGGGGTATGGACCCCAAGACAGGACCTGGGAGCCCAGCGATCATGTTCACGACCCTCGTCTGATCAGGAGGTTTCATCACAATTACCCGACCAAACCGGGACCGAGTGGAGAACTGTCTTTGAGAGGGGCCTTGAGGGGGAGTGCTGTCACGATTGGCTGCTCAGTGGCATACATGCCCAGTAATCTCCGTGTGGTGGGTACAAGAAGGGAGTCGATCCTATAGAACCACCGCCCTTCTTTCTCATGGGACGCTCAGAAAAGACTTGTGGACCACGTCCTGGCGCCTCTGGCGCCAGGCTCTTAAAAGGGTTATGTATGGAGGTTGGTGTGAGTTAACATCCATCTACACGTGTACTAGATGTGGCTGGGTGTGGCTTGTAAAGCAGCATCTGGGCCGATTAGCATGTGCACTAGGTGTGACTAGGCATGGCCATCCTGATGGAGGGGTGGCTACAAACCTGGCTATATAAGCCTCATCCTGGCATCGGTCCGTGCTTCACGTTACTTTGCTTCTAGCAACGTGACGCTCACCGCGACCTCAGCCTGCATCCTGCAAGGGAGAGAACGAGAAACCAGCAACTTACCCGGACCCGGCGACCACGACTTCCACCAGCTTCGGATTTCCATCGCGCAGCTGAAAGAAAAGGAAGAAGAGAAAGGTTAGAACTCTGAGCTTCAAAGACGTGTGCTGCGCTCTAACTACTCTTGCGCGCACATGCAAATCCACGCACCTGTGACCGCAGCTCCAGAGTTCAGCTCAGCTTACCCCGGCTTCTGTCTTCAGCACACCTCTCCGCTGCTCCGGCGCCACACCATTCACTGTCACTCCAGCCGCAACTGCACCCAAGGAAAAAAGACAAAAGAAAATTAATCACAGAAGGAAAACAAACTGCAATAAAGTTGGACATTATAGAACAGACAAAGCTTATCAAGGAGCGGTCGAGGGACATACAAAACGATATCACGGAACAGACAGCACGAAACAGACCTCGTGGAACGGACACACCCAACAGTGAATATTGAAACCTGAAAGGGACAAACTCCATAAAAGGTCCAGTGAAGTAACTAGGACCTCAACAACGCGCCCCTGCAGTGAATAGCTGGAAGTAGAGCTCACCAACTAAAATCAAGAGGTGAGGCAGCAACGTGTTCTCCAGTGAGGGAGCGAGCTCCCGGGACAAGAAGGGGGGAGCAGATACAAGGGACCCTTCATACACCAAATCTCCTTTCCCTGTTCCCTTAGGAGCGGAACCAACAGCCCCCGCACCACCATCATCAGACCAGTGTGAAGAAAGACAGCTTCAGAACAGACCAGACAGCGCCCACGCCCCCGCAGGGACAAGGTGAGCAAAACAGTCACGAACAACCTGGCCAGTACTTCAACGGGACCACCTCCATGTGCCGCCACACTAAATCCAATCACTGGGATGCCCTGAGAAAGGCTGTTCCTTTCTCAGGAAGTAGTAGGCTGACTTCCTCTACCTCATCTTCCTCAACCAATACTACCACCACACAGGCTACTCCTGTGGGGCAGAACATCCCACCAGCTACCTTGCAAGCCATAAAAGAAGATGTTGATCCATATCTTTCCAAAACAACAGTACTGTGTATATACTGCAACACACCACTCAGAAGAGGGGAGCAATTTTGAAGTGGTTTTGAGGCTGTAATCAAGGAGTATGAGAAACACTGCCCCCTACCTTAAAATTAATGCACACCCAACATCTTCCCCTGTCCACCAGCCTTTTTTATCTGTGGTCCATCTCCCTTCTCTTATTTCCCCACCCCACCTTCCTTCCTAACTTCTCCTGCAAAAAAATAAAATACAAAAAAACACAAAATTAAAAAATACAAAAAAAGGTTCCTTTAGGAACCACCTTTAACAATTCAATAATAGAAGTAAACAAATAAACTTATAGAGTCCATGTACTTTAAAATTTGTCAATAAAGTAGTTCGACGCAATAAGATTCTCCAACATTTCCATTAGCATTTTTTAATATTCTAATGGAAGTAATGGACAATGGTATACTAGAGAAAAAGAAAAAAAAGCACAGAAATAATTTTCTGTCCCAAATACTTTTCTCTAGCATAAAACAACGACCATAATCAATGGACCTTCATAACTATCCACGGTCTCTGCAGTCCCCTTTCCAGACCAGGCATCATTGAAACACCCGAATAGCACGTGCACACATCACACAAGACAGCCCTTTTACCATTTTCACTTTTATGTTTGCAACACTCCCTCATTGCCTGCATTCGAACAGTCAAAGATCCATCTACCAATAACTTCCAAAAACTCTACATGTAACCCCATGAACATATTAAACTTCCACACACCAACTGTCACTTAACAATGTTCTTCAAATATTTTCCATCTGCATTTCCTTTACTTATAGCAAAATATTCTACACAGTACTGCTATAAATGAACATATGCATTGTGCAGTAAGAAAAGTGTATTAATGAAACGGGGAGTAGGGATGAGCAAGTACACCTGGAAGGACAGGAGGAAGAGCCAATGGGTGCCAATGTGGGAGGCCACTACCTAACTGCTTGGCCAGAAGAGTCCCAATGGTGGGGTGCACAGCCTCCAGACAGTTCACCCGCAAGGGCAGTGCTGAAGGGAGGAGGGTAAAAGGGAGGCGGGGGTACTGGTCTTAACTAGGTATAGTGCCTTGAACCTATAAAGTTAATGAGGCACCAGGCCACCTGTGTTAGTGGCAGTGGGATAAGTTAGCAGAGAAATGAAAAAAGGAAAGTTAGCAGAGAAATGAAAAAAAGAAAGACAGACAGAAGCAGAGTTTTGAACATTTTCTGGAACTTGTCGGTCTCAAAGTCTAAAATGGGCAGGAACACTGTTCCACACAAAAAACACCAGCTAAATGGAGAGACCTACCTCTCCTTTTGAATGGATTGTGTCCTCCCACGTTATTAGTTTTGAGGCAGGGAAACACCTCTTAGAAGATAGGGATAGTGAGGATTTTTTCTATACACTAAGAAAACTCTATAACCAAAATCATGCCACCTTTGTGTCAGCTTCCGTCTTTGATACCCTTACAGACCAGACATCAAACAGGTCCCGTCAACCGCGAACTGGCTCTGGACAGGCTGGACCCACTGATTTCTGACCCATTGGGCTCACGTGGAAGCCATGTATTTCCCAGTGGACCTGAAATCAATCATGATTCTAACATCGAGGTCAAACAGCTCAGAATCAGTCATCTGGGAATCCAAGCATATATTTGAGGCGTTTGTTCATCTCACGTCCAGGACCATGATCACTAGGACCCCGTCGGTCCTTATGTAGGTCCTCCTCAATGGAAGTCTGCCACAATGCAGAAGGTACACAGTTGCTCCTGTGAGCAGAGGAGGGTGGGAAGTCCCGGCAAAACCCCACGAAGGCGTGAGACACAAAGCCCCACAACAGGGTGACAAACGCGAGATCCCTTGGCAGGGTAAAAGCCGACCCCACAAACAGGGGGAAAACCACAAAACCCCATGGTGGGGTGAGAAACCTGAACGCCCTTGGCAGTGTAATTATGAGGACCAATGGCAGGGTGAAAGCCACACGTCCCAGGATGGGGTAAGACACACCTGACTCCAAGCTTGAAGGAAAAAGTCTACAATAGCGAAACAAGGACTTACTATCACAGTGTTGCCTGTGACCAACAAGAGTACCTGAAAGTCGTGAAAGACATTGTTGCACAAACCTTTGAACAATGCCACCAGGTGCAAGATCTGGAGAGCCAAGACAGACAACTGGGTGGGGGTCAGAAACCAGCCACAACTTCAGCAATTAAATACCTGTTGTGGTCAGCCTTATGTTATTCTTTCCTTTGCATTAGTGGTAGGGTCAGCACTTAGATTTGATTTGCCTTTGGGACAGAGGACTGTATAGTGTTTGTAAGGCTTATGGACAAACACCAGCTATATTCTTCCTTCTTAAAGATTATTTTAGGAAATGATGTATGACAATGTCATTTTGTACATTTGAGATATTGTATTATGTTTTATTGCTTCTGTATGGTCCTAAAGGTATAATGTTTTGAGAAAAAAAACAATAGTACTTTTTTCTTTACCTCAATAAAATCAAAGTGTTAAACCATGACCTCTTGTCCGCCTCCCAATTCTGACTTAATAAAAATATAAAAAAGTGAGCCCCATTCAATACGGATATCTAAAAAGGTACAACATGCCATTAAGGAAGTTTTAAAAATCATGAATAAATCAAGAAATGAATATAGTGACCGCCACTGAATAAGCCACAATAATATCGCATTTCAATTTCTCTAAACCGTACAAAGGACACAGTAGTCTTAACTGTTTCTATGTACATAAACAAATATGGCAGCATCCAAGAAAAAGCAGTATAGTGTCAAGAATCCTACGGATCCCTCACTAAACCCCTGCCTAAATTCTCCTCCCAGGTGACCAGGGAAAGGCAGACGCTTCATGATCCTGACCTTGGGGGTGGTCTACTGCGGGAGGATCACCTGGGAGGAGACAAGGCCCAGGGTGGTGAGGAGATCCCATGGGATCAGACGCAGTATTTGTCCTTTTAAAGGAACAACCTTTTAAAAGTGCCAAAACAGGTAATGGCCTATTGTCATTATGATGTACCTGAACCACATACACAATCTGTCGCTCAGGGGACTAATGCCATAAAACCTGAACATACCTTAACAGACAGACCATTCAAGGTACTTCAGGATAAAAACCCTCCTTACTCCCAAAAGGTGGAAATAATTTTAAACCAAGAAGTTACTTAAAAGGGCTGATTTTGTTGTTGAGGACTACAAGTCCCATAATCCCATAGGTACTGGGAATGAGGAAGAGGGCTGAAGAGTCAAGCTGTAGTAGTAGTCAGGCAATTAAGCCTGATCGCCCACACCTGAGGTAAACTGAGAGGCTTAAAGGGCCCCTCAGGTGCCCTTTAAGGACAAGAGGAAGGATCTGGAACTGTGGCTGAAGTGTATGCAGTAGTAGAAGAGGCAGGGGGAAAGGCACAGTGTTGGCAATCCAGGCAGAAGTGGGAGAACCAAAGGGACGCAAGGACTTTGATACAGCAGATCTCACCTGCTTATCCTGCGAGGGTCCTGTTCCCCCCAAGCTCTGGTGTGCAGAGGCTGCGCAGCAGAAGGCAAGCAGGAAGGCTGCCTTTCCCCATGTGAGCCTCATTGCAGATATTGCACAGCAAGAAGCATGTCGCAGAGCAAGGCGAGCAGCTTCCGTGAAGCTGTGGGTCTCAGGCGCAAGAGGGGATCCTTAAATTGAGTGGCCGGACCGAAGACACCTTCAGCGAGGAAGGGTGCGGGTCCCAACACGCAGAGAAAAGGAATGCAGAAGCTGGTGAGTGGAACCTGGCATTGCGATTGCTTGAGCGAGCACTGCCAGCAACAGTATCCAGCTTAATAATCACTTGCGTAAAAGCAGAAGTGATGTGAAGTCGTTTGTTGAAGTCTTTAACAATGAGACACTTGAAAAGTAGCACTCGCGTGTGATCGGGTATTGGTATTTTGTATTTCACTTGCGTGAAGAGCAAACGCTACGAAAGCAATTGTTAAAGTTAAAAGCTTTGTCAAATATATGAGGAACTGTAACGCTCACCTGGTATCCACGGGGACGTCACTCACCCTGTTCTGACCTCTTACGACCTTGAACCCTTCCCTGGAGGCTATTAGACTGGAGACTGGGCCTTGTTTTCTTGGATAGTGTGCTCTCCGTCCTGCTTTCAGCGCAGGGGCGCATTGATTGATGCAGGCTCGTTGCTGCCTAGTTACTTCACTGCCAAGAGTCCGACAGGTAAGTATAATGAGTCTTTTGAACAGTTCTCTAACTTCGTTCCTTTCCTTCCTTAGATGATGGCCGGCGTCCGGGGATGGCGGCATGCTTCAGAGATGAGTAGCGCTGAAGGCGAGTGAGAGCGCAATGCACCCCTTTCGTATTTGCATTGAACCAAGTTCTTTTTCTGTGTCTTTTAGGTGGCGCAACGTTTTCAGTGTGGATGCCGGTTATGAAGAACAAACGCGGTGGGTAAGCGCGGTATGCGGCACCTCTAGATGTTTCCACGCTAACCTGGAGTGTCTTTTCCCTTTTGCAGATGGATGAGATGTTCCGGAGACAGAGTTCCCCCCAAGCGTTTGAAGCTTGTACAGTATTTAAAAATAAGCGAAGATTTGCAGAATGCTTACTAATGCCTTTTTTCTGTTCTTTTCCCTTTTCCTTAGGAAGCGGCGTGCCGGGATGGGAATAACACCGCCGAAGATGCCCGCAGAACAGAAGGAGCGATGAATGATGGGCAGAAGCGCCGCAAGGTAAGGCTGTTCCTAACGGTGTTCTTGCTCTTGCAGGAGCCGAGCGCTGAAGAAAGATGCAAGCCTACTGGAGACCGATCCGAACACGGTGAGTGTCACGCTGCAGGTGCAGAAAATGCAAAGCATGTTTCTCAGCCTGGGTGTGGCTTAAATAGTCTGTGGGTATCCCAGGTGTCTCTGGGCTGAACCACACCCAAAAGACTAAACCGCACATGCAGTTCTGGGAACCGAAAAATGTGGGGGCATCCATTTTATCCCCATCAATGCACTACAAGTCCAATCCCCAATGTTATCCTAATGGAGTGAGTGAGTCTGGTGCCACAAGCGCCAAGTCTGACTCCAAGTGGGTCTTTGGAGGGATGGAGAGGCCCTTGAGTGCCATGTAGGCGATTGTGGCCTGGCTCCAGCCTGACATCTTGGAGGGCTGGGGACATGAGGGGCAGGAATCATGACAGGAAATGGTTGTGTGTGCCTAATTTCGCTTCTCAGTGGAAGAGTGACCTCTGAATCATTATTCACACAGACAATTGCTATCAAAGAGAAGTCCAGTGTTTAAACATTGTATTTGATGTTGGAAAGAGCAAGCCAAGAGTGAACCAGGTATTCTGATATGATATGATGATGATGTGGCATTTATAACAAGCCTGTACACAAGTGTTTCTAGGTGCGACAAGACAAGAGGGGGAAACAAGGGAGGACAAAATAACGATCTTACTAGGCCTCGTTTCATTCAGATCACGCAAGAGGGAAAACGAGAAGTACCAGGGGTGAGGGGACGGGGGGAAGTACAGTTAACTCACAAGTGCAGCCAGCTGGCGGCTCATAATTGCAGAGAGAAGGCACTGTAGGGAATACAGATACAGACTCTTAAGTGATGGGGAGCCCGGAGGCAGTGCAAGGGCAACTGGACATGCAGGACCCTGGGCCTGAGGGTGACCAGTGCGCGGAGCAGTCAGGTGCATCAGCAGGGGAGAGGAAGAGAGAAAGTGGAAGCGAAAAGGAAGTGCTTGAGTTGCATCCGGAACCGGTTGTGGTTCTGTTCAAGTTTGAGAGAGGCAGGGAGGCTGTTCGAGGGAGGCCGTAGACGAGGAGATAGATCTGCCCCGACTCTCTGCTTGGAGAAGCGTCTGACCCTCAGAGTTGGAGGTGGATGCGTGGAAAGCTCAAGAAGGAAGATGTTTTGGAGGAGAACGTTGGAGGAATAGCGGTCCCAGGCCCCTGAAAGTCTTGCGGACCATGCAGATCTTGAAGTTGATCCTTACAGCCACGGGGAGCCAGTGAAGAGATTTCAGAGCTGGAGGAATATGATCCCTGCAAAAACAAGGAGGGTTCTGGGAGTGTCTCTACTACCGGCCTATATCCCAGGTTAGAGTCTAAACCAGAGTCTTTAGCTCACCATCCTTTCACAGAAGAGAAATGTCCACTACATATCAGTTTTTGTCCTGCCCAAGGGCAGTCCAGCACCAAAATGCCTGGCAATTCTCTTCTGAACAAGAGTCCCAACAGCAACCCCAGACACGTCTTTTTGCCTGGTTGGGCCTCGCCAGTGAGGTGGAGCTGTGCCTCTCTAAGAACAGTGAGCAAGGGTTCCACATCTGGATTACCCGAGTAACTTAAGGTGAAAAACCAAAGCTACTTAATATGCAAAAACAAGGGGGGGTTCTGGATACGATCCCTGGGCTTGAGGCCAAGGACAAATCTTGCAGTCCTGTTCTGGATAAGTTGTAAAGGTCGAAAAGTAGAGGCAGGAAGATTTAGAAAGAGGCTGTTGCAATAGTCCAGCCTAGAGAGGACCAGTGCTCTGGAGACAGTGAGCTTCTGGGGGAAAGTGAGAAAAAGAAGAATACCTCTGAGGAGGTGCAGCTGATAGTTTGACTTCTTAGAGACATCGGAAATGTGAGGAGGGAGAGGGTGCAGTCCCCAATTGAGACTGAAACCAGCCTTTCCCAAAGCCAGAGAACAGTTTACACAGTACTGTGAGCCTAATAGAACGTCAGCATTGCCTAAGATACAAGTGTGCAAGCATTACCTGAAGCCAAGAGAGTGGCATCAAAGCTTCTGGGTAATTATTCTGGCTAACAGTGGAATAAAGGCAAGGTTGGGAAAGGGAAGCTTGCTGCTTATAAATATTCTTTGAAGTTGATACAACCTATAATGCCAGCCACTGTAGAAGGAAGAGAGAAGTGTGGTCCAAAGGCAATTCTAGGTTGTTGTTGGTTGCAGACAGACAAGACAAAGAGGTTGCCCCTCTCAAAAGATAGGTTCAGAGGAAGTATCTTGTCTACTGGAAGGTGTTGAAGTAAACGAAAGTAAATCTTGCTCATTTTAAAACTGTTTCAAAGTACACAATATTGACGTTGTGGTGGTGCATTGTTACAAAAAAGAAAGGCAAAGAGGCTGCCCTCTGTTTTAAGGAAGAGTACCTTGCCTACTTGATGGTGTTGATGTACCCAAGGGTGAATCTTGTCATAACAAGTCACAAGGTACTGAAGCTGTGGTGGTGTAATTGGTTGTCAGTAGATGTGAGACTTCAGCAGCATATATGAGGCAAAAGAGTGGGCCCTCATGGTAAACTCTTGTAGAAGTTGAAGTGTAAGTATGAGTGCTGTCAAGAGTAAGGGAGGCATGGTATCACAAGTAAACATTGACAAGAGTTGCAGGTTTCAAAACCTTTATTATTAAATTCAAGCGGTTTGGAAAAACTCATGTCTGGCCCTGTAACTAAGATGGGAGTAATCTCGACCATCAAATAATAAAGAAACAATACTAGTCAGTCTTAGTCACTGGCAAGCATGATCACATCTCGGAGGCTAGGAAATCTTCCCACCGGCTCCCGGTCAAGGACAGAATCAAGTTCAAGATCTTGTCCATCACCCACCGATACTTTTCTAACAACCCCCTCCATGCATTGCCCAAAAAAATAATAATCAAGAAACACTTTTCGGCAAGGCAAGTAGGATCAGCAAATAAACATCACTTCATCGCACCCATATTCCACCGGAAAAGGTTGGGGGGTTGGGAGGGGTGGGGGGGGGGGACTAGTCTCACCGTCCGCGCCTCTGGAGTGACCTCCCACCCCACCTGCGAGACAAACCTTCCTACAACTCCTTCAGAAAGCATCTCAAACCCACCTCTTCAACTGATATTTCACCCCTTCCCAGCCTTTCGCTCTTGTCTCATTTCTTCCACTATTGTGTCTACACCTTTGGAACCAGCGCATAGATGCCCATGGGCTTTGCGCGCTTCTTTATAAATGTACAAATTTAATTTAATTAAAAATACTAACAAAAACCTAATGCCTGCATCACTCTAATACAAACTAATGTGACATAGGGATATATATCTAAAAAAAGGAAAAATCAGTGGTGAAATGAAATGTCAGAATGGTGTTAAAATGGATTTCTAAACTCTCACCTGGTGGGCAGATGTTTAAGAGGCCACCCTAGTTTAGTGGAACAGGGGAACCTTCTGGACAAACCAGACCAATCTACGGTAGCTTGGCAGGCCGTCAAGACTAAGCCTTAGGAGGGGTGAGAGTGATCGGAAGCCCACAACAAGCACACAGTAAAACTCCACAGATTACCCTTAGACAGATGTATATCAAAAATACATTTATTATAGGCCTTTATAACAAAAACACGATTAAACCACAGTTATCAAAAAACAATTACCACACAGGCTTATCCACTATGTAACATATATACAATAATGCGTTTAGCCTAATTCTGATGAAAGGGAGAAAATAACCACAACCTGCAACAGAAAGGGGTTAGTGCCACACATATATCAGATTAGGCAGTTCTTCATCAACAATCTCAATTTATGTAGTCTATCCCTACGAAATGAGGAGCCTAGCACTCAAAGTGCAGTGGTCTCTTCTGGGGCTGTGGCTGCTAAGGAAGGGGCTTGGAGTGATGAAGAATAAGTTCCTATTCCTAGAGGAGGGTCTAGCGGATGGAGCAACTTTCAGAGTTCGGGAATAGCTGGGGAGCGCAGGGTAGCCTAGCCGAGCCAAGATTAGTATCTTTTAAGGGATTCTCGTGCGTAAAAAGGGATGATGTGCCAGAGGGCCATTGGTAAGTGATGAAAGTACTCACCGACCCTCGACACAGTCCAGACCAAACTTTGGCCGTCTAGCCCACTTCGCTGCTATGTGTTAACCCTGCAGTTTCAGGATGCTCCGCCTCCCAGCGGCTGCAGGACGGGACGATCGTCCGTGGCAGGACAGTAGCATTTACTCAGCTCTCGAAGAAAGGAGAAGGATAGTTCCGGTGCAGCAAGTCTCAGGACAGGTTGGGGCAGAACTGCAGGCACTTTCAGCGACGGTCACCACAGCAGGGTGACACAAGGACCGTAAATGATCGCGCTGTGGCACACTCTCATAAATCGTGACCCAGAGGAGCTAGGACGGGTTTTGGCGGGAGAGTGCCCAGGACCCCAAGTAAGCGATTCCCAAAGTCTTGTGTCTCAACTTGGGACGACAGCATTCCTGTGGGATACCCTGGGTTCGAGCTGGACAGTTCACTGGATGGCCCAGGAACACTTCCAAAGGGGCTCTTTGCAAGGGTAAGTAGGAGATGCTCAGAGTAGTTGTTACCAATACTCCAAATGGGAAAAGCACCCTTGCAGGCCTTCTTGGTATGATGCAACAGCGGGGTCATGGCGCCAAACCTTCCAAGCACGTCACCAGCGGTTCCTCGAGTCTGCTCTTTCGTTAAGGATACTTGCCTCCTTATGAGGTTCAGTGTGAACCTCAGTAGATCGACCTGGAATGGATGCAGAGCCCCTTCTATTATCCAAGATTGGTTTCGCACTCAAATCTCAGATATCCAATGGAAGATCTGCTCTCTTGCATGCACGCCAGGCGTGGGCCAGTCATGGCCTACGGTGGTTCCAGTCATTCTTGACTAGCATACATACTGGCACCAGAAGTGTTGATTGGGACTGGACAGTCTCAGCCCTCTTCCTGGGCACTAGCAGAGGATGTGATCACTTCTCCACCCGCAACTGCGACGCCGAAAATGCTGACGGCAGTTACGGCGCGGCACAGTGATCATATGGATCACTTTGCCCACTTCCCCTGGCCTGCATTACCCTTCCCAACCCCCCACACCACTTACCTTTAGAGTAGCACACTTCCCACTAACGTGGGTTGGAGCTGACACCCCAGGGTGCTTATTGTTTTTGTACGCATCCCCCGCTTTCCGAAATGGTAAGCGGGGGACACCCCTGCAACCCGCGACCCCCATTACTGCGCCCAGGAAGAGCGGGGGGACACCCACGCAACCCCCGCTCTGCTTGGGCGCAGTTAATGTCACCCTCATTTTGTGTGCCTCCAAAGTCGCAGTGACTGTGGGGGCGCACAAATGGGGGCGACATTTTTGTATGATACCCTAGCAGAGGTAACTTGCAGGAGCTTGCGAAAGAACAAATACCCGGGTCTCTCGACCTGGAGGAAGGCGAAGGAACAAAATGGCCAAAGGACAGAACAAAAGACTTCGTGTCACAGTCATTTTCAGCACTGGCCACAGTCTTGGGCTAAACGTGGTAAACGCAGTATGGTTCATAAAAACGAAGTAAACATACTTTAAAAGTAAACAGCTGCAACCAGTACATTCTAGGCAGAATTGTACAAACAACAACAAATCCTTGTAGGGCAGCTAGAGCCATAAAACAAACTATGCACGGTGCTGTACGGTACTTGGCACATAGATAAAAAGTTAACAAATGGAGACATAGTCGAAGTCTAAGGGAAACAGTGTCCAAGTACTGACAGCCTGAAGGACGTGTCAGTTTCCCCATAACAAATGAACAAAAGCCCAGAGGAGTGCAGCTGAAGGCAGCGAAATCCTTGTCAGCGTAGGAATAGTTAGGCATTTGAGAACATTTATAATTTAATAAAATGGCATATATTTAACAATCATCCAAAAGTTGTCAGCCTCGCATTGCTGACCCCTCACAATAGTCTAAAATAGCAGCCTCCATCAGTATATCAGGAAAGTCCTTCCACGCTTTTCTTAATTCACAAGACTTTAAAGTCAAAGTTAATGGCGGTTCTGATGGCAGAGAGCATGTAAACTCATGGACATACATTCATAATATGGATTGAGGTTCACACAGATCAGGTACGAAAAAACTGGATACTATGTTGCTGTAACTTGACCCAAACATAATGGCAGATTAACTGAAATAGATGTGCCCTACATGCTATATTCACCCTCAATTCTCTTTCTTTCTTTCTTTTCGGCTATTAGGTTGCAGCATTAGAGATGGTGACACATGTCTAATAAACCAATAGAAAACGAAATTCATTGATCTACAGTAAGACCAGACAATTGTCTGCTAAGATTGAGGTAAATAACCCGTATTGGTCTACCATATTCAGAAATATTAGTTGCTGAGAACTAGCATTTAATCTTAGCTAGTTTATTCGGAAATCAATAAAAATGTTCTTTTCTAAATAGCACCTGAAAAGAATGTAACCCACCAAAATAGTTAACATATAAACAATGGCAGCCTTTCACAAATACTTTTGAGAAACTATTTTTACCAAAATTGGAGCAACCAAAGTAGGCATGAGCACGTGACCACATTATTACAAGAATCATTCAAAACAATTTTTGACTCAGTTAATCTCGCACAGAACAGTAATAAAAACTATGGTAACGCAACAGATATTGGCACTTAATCAAGAGAGAACTTGGCATCAGATTGCCCCCCATAAATCTGCTAGCCACTCATCCCGTCACATTTAACCATTTCAATTGCTACAAAGCAGCATAAAACGTTTAAAGTATCATAAATACTTAGCATTCAATGTAATATATGCAAGAGAGATCAAGAATTCTAGCAAAACAGGCTATGATGAATTAATATTATAAAATATTTCCAATAGCTTCTGTATTCATTATTTTAATTATTTCGTTTTATTGTATTGCATTTTTGTCTCTGGATTTGAAGATTTCCCCCTTTTCTTTAGGGTCACATTTGAATAACCTACTTCCTGAATAATTACAAAGTGATTGGTTTGTACATATCAAACCATTAGTCCAAAATATAATGTGTTTTTATGACATTGTATCACTTGCATAAAAGGAAAACTGAGATATTACAGTGTTCACACTCTCTTTATTACACCATAACAAATCTGCAGAATTTCACAAGCTTCACAGCTAAATAGTTCATCTATCAAAATTAACAATCTGCAGAGGAAAACTCCCTCTGCACCATCACATGAAGATTTCTCCATGGTGGTGCAGGTAGACACCACTCGTCTAGTACGGATACCTCGCAGCCTCACCGATATAACCATTTTAACAAAATGATTTGTCAAGCATATCAAAGATTTCTAAGAAGTGCAGGCATACGTAGCTCTGCTAAGCGAGAGGAAACTCCTAACAACATTATTATATGTGACATCTGTACAATCTTGGTCAGATCCTTAAGCAAAGTGGACTTGCAGCCAACTCAGATAAGTACATGCTATCACAGTCCTCCGTGAAATACCTGGAATTTCCCATGTGAAAAATCACTCCCGACTGACCACGCGCCACTCCCATGTTAGCCCGGAAAGAGATACTAATGGCACGATAATTAGATGCTTTTTAAGCGTACAGGCCTACTTGTTTTTGGTTAAACCATCAAGAAGGTTGGATGCAACCCAATTAAGAATATCGGTCACAGTTGCTGTGTATTGCCAACTAGAACAGCATGTGGCAAGGTTAGGTGTCTGACCCTGTTCGAAGGCGTGGAGTGGACTCTAAAACCAAGGAAAGAGCCTACGTGCCAAAGCCATGTGCTACGTCGAGGTGGTAAATTGTCGGAGTCAGATTCCCACTGCCGTACATGCCCCTTCTCTGAGACAAAACACTTTTCTCAGACACCTGAGATATACCAAGGTATCTCCCTCAGTTTCTCAAAGACCTGATTCCCTGTTATGGTCAGGGGAAACTAGTACTAGTCAAGAGTACCTTGTTATAGATCTGCATGGTGCCTTTGTAAAAATATCAGTCAAAATAGGAGGGTCAAAATATCGGGCCTCATCCCAGGCCCCCCATCCGCTTGTGTGGGCTACCCTGGGGACACACCCCTCTTCAACACCCAGGGGTAGTGACAAAGAACACCAACAAACTAAGCTGCACTGTGGGATTTCATGTGCCCAAAAGGGACCCTTGCTGAAGATGTGAAGCAGAAAATTACGGAAACACTACAATCCTACTGTACAACATACCTTACTACTTCATGGAATCCCCATACCAGATGGGATACCTGCAAATAGTTGCACTGCTGTGACAGTTTGGACAAAGAACTGCACAACAACTGAAATAAGTTTAACTTTTAATTAGAAAGAAATTGGTATATGCACATTGCTTGGGGTTCCCAGATTAGGTGTGGTCTCTGCAGCTTGCCTCGGCCTCCACGTGGGCCCCCACCTCTCTAGCCTAGGCTTCCCTATTCTCCCACAAGGATTCCCAAAATACCGGGAGACTATTGCCAGGTGATCCTACTGTCTGGATCTATCCCTTACCTTAACGGGGGCCTAAAGGCTGGGAGCCTATTGAACGCTCTCACTTGGACACCTTATGGATTGTCTGTTAGTTCTATCTCTTCCAATGGTTAACTCCACAGATTCTCCCGACACCTCCGTCTCCTCGCTCTCTTGAGACCCATTCTCCTCCTTCTCACTAGGTCACCTTCTCGGTCTCTCCACACGCTCCTTCCACTGATCTCTCCCACCTCTCCTGTCGCCACCTGTGTAAAGACTGGAGGGGGGTGTCTGTACTTCTGCTCTCTATATGGTAGAGGAGAGGCACAGAGGACCCCAGCCAAGATTCTCTATTATTGGTAACGTAGTCGAGCAATCAAGGCCTAGCTTCTCACGAGGTGATGCAGGCTGGTTCTTAAGTACAGTGTAGTCCCCAAGCACCCACAAAGGAATGTCCACACACTGTATTGGTCAAAACTCAGAGCACGGGCAATTCTCAGTCGCACTGCGCCCAAGAGTGCAATATAGGCATGTGTTGCAAGTAATTGAAGAGAGATGTGGTTATAAGTCCGATGGATTTATTTGCAAAGTAGCCTAATATTCAAGGTTATGTGCACTATCACAATAACTCACTTTGTGCTCAGAACATCAACAATGGTAAATATATACAGTTCTACCCTGGTACCACAAATATTATCAGATCTCATTAAAGTGCATCAACTATACTGTCAAAATGTCACACAGATCAATAAAGAGGAAACCAGAAGTAGAGAGAGGAAGGAAAGCAAGACGGTTGAACAATTGGCAGAATACTGGTCGCTACTGTTACACACAGCTCTGTGTGGAGATCCACCCACCTGGGCAACCTGTAGAATAAAGATACAAGCCCAGTCCATATATTTTTCACAATAGACTTCCCAATAGTTCTGCAACCCCAAAGTAACTGGCGTTGTAGCGTTCCTCGTCAGGGAATCGACGGCCCTCCCTTTAAGGCAGGAGTCACGGGTCGTCGAACGTCCGACAGAGAACAGGGTGAACTATGACGATGAAGTGGCAGCTTCGTTCCTAGCGGTGCTCGTGGACGGGGAAGCGTAAACGTCCTGCAAGGAAGAGGCGTGCGGGGCACCTCAGTGTCGATAGTTCTGGACCTCAAAGAGTTTGAAGAACCATGGCCCAGCAAGGGCGTCGAGTCGTCGACGTCTCTGTGGTCTTTGGGTGGCTGGAAACCCACCGACGGATGCTCCTCTGCGCGTCGACGGTCAGGCCTTCTCCAGCAGGATACAGCGGCAACGATGCGGACGAGAGCGTCCTTGGATCAAATGAAGTTCTTAGGCAATCGGCAGCACGGCGGCTCCAGTCGGCGATGGCGGTCGTCGACAGAGGCGGACAACAGTCCGGCCGCTTCTCTTTGGGATTCCGCGGCAGTCCCAGTCTCCGGTCGGCAGCCTGTCGTAGGTCTGTCTACCAGGGAGCTTTGGCAAAGATCAGCTGGTGCACGATGGTCCCTCGTAGCTCGGGAAGAGGGCGCCTTACCAGGTCCTCTCTGGGTCAGTCCTTGGAGACACAGCAGCTTTCAGATTGTGAAGGAGAGCAACAGCAATTCAAGGTCAAGCTTCAGTTACTCCAGTTACTCGTCGTAGTGGACTGCAGCTTCTAAACACGATTCCTAGCAGTGAGAGGTCCCCAGATATACTGTTGATCTCCCATTCATTCTGCTGGGTCATACTCACGCATCCAATCACGACGAAGGGCATTCATGCAGGCAGGCAGCCAATCAAGCACACGGTGCATTCAGGCCATTCACTTCTCTCCAGACACTCACAACAAGTTATATGGTACAAGTACCCAGCCATTCAACACTCCACACTGTATTCATACCGGTTTTGGGCAGGGCTGTCTCAGTCATTGTGTCAAACACCAGATACTAGACACCCACAACACAGAATGTGTATTCGTCACACACTCCATTCACTCAGGTCCCACCCACAGGCGTACCCACAACATACAGTCATTGGGAAGGCTCCAGCCAGTCTGGTCAGCACTTCCCCACACTACCATACATGGAACTTCCAACCAACAGCCAGTCAGGGGGAAGGGACAGAGTCAGGGCTTCCCGGGACTTTGGGAAGATCAAGGTAACAGGCGATGGAAGGCAAGGGGCCACGAGGGTCATCTTGTCTCCATCAGGAATCTACCGATTCCAATGACAGTGCCTGGGCGTCCCAAAATGGAGGACGCTCAGGGCACCAGTCAATTCAGCACAGAGCTGTCACCAGCCTGTACCCTGCTCTGTGGGCCACCCACAGGAGCCCAAAAACATACACTAGGGGCACAGGGTTGCACCCCTAACCATGGGTGCCATAAGGGTATCTCATAGGTCTGTTCACCAAAACCAAAGGAGAGAGCTGAACCGCCAGGAGTCCCACATGAACTCCTGTGCGGTAAACACGACAGAACACATGATAAAAAGCAGTAAAGGACAAGGATAGGGAAGCCCCGTCTCTCCGATGCATTTCCAGCATCACAACCTGGTCTCTTCCCCATTCCTCTATCTTCCCCTTCCTGGTCTGACCTCCCTCCCTCTAGCTATGCACCTCTACTGTCTTGTCTCGGTCCATTAAACTCTCTCCTGGTCTTCTCAAATCTCATCCCACCAACCACTAAGCCTGCCTCTACTCTCTGCTATCCGCCTGACTCACTTCCCTTTCTCTTTCGCCCTTTCTCTTTCGCACACACAAAGACACACACGCCCACACACACCTTTCTCTACTCTCAACTCTCCCCCTTCCTGCTTAGCTTTCAGTTCGGTCTCTCACACACACAAGAAACAATTGGTACCACCCCCTGTGAGAAGCCAAAGGGTGTCTCACCTACTAGTCCCTGGGGATCTCTTGCTCAGGTAGCCAGGGCACGACCATCGCCTTTGGATCCAGACCCTGGGGTTGGACCAGTGTGGGAGGATCACCTAGGTGAGGGGTCTTCCGGGAGTTGGGCTGAGACAACCAATGGTGAGATGCAGTATTCCCCCTGACCCCCATTCCCGTACACCTAACCCGCCCTATTTGATAGGATTCTCTGATGTCCCAACTCCCCCACCCCCTTTTCACACAAACACTGGGCCGAGGAAGAGGGCAACTGAGACTAAAGAGGCGAACCCTTACATATCGCTAATCGTGTCAGGCAAAGTCAGGCACTTGACTATAAGTGCACACATCTGATAACAATTAGCTCTCATGCGGATAAAAGGTGGAACATAAGAGACACTGAGCAAGGTGGAACACGAGCGAGAGCAGAACTTCGGGGGCGAAGGTGAACCTACTGGAGCAGAGCAACAGACCGATGGACAAGAGCAGAGGGTGGAGAACCCCAGGAGTTTCCTGCAGGAGGTTGTTGCCTCCAAAAGGCAGTGAAAGACACATGGAGAAAGCCAAATCCCAATTAAGAAGGCAGCATTTTGTTTCAAGGATGCCAGCGACCCTCCTGGGCGAACGGCAGATTTGGGGAGGCGAGGCCAAGCCTGTGGTACTAATCTGGACTCGTGAATTTAAAAACTGTAAAGACAAGAAAGAAGCACACACAGCCGGTGTGTTGGCAAGCGACATGAAAGACCGGTGTGTGTGTTAAGGAAAGATTGAAGTTGCAACATTATATTGCACTATTGAAGGTGTGGATGAGACGTGAAGAAAGGTAGACCTGTGAATGAACTTTGAAGTAATGATAGCTGCGAAACCAGCGATACTGAGTAACAGAGTGGCCCGGCAAAAGGAAGTGGCCCACTCGAAAGTCTCTGTGAAAGGTGAAATGTTTGTAGCGATAAAGTGAATGAACTGTAAAAGCGAGGTGATCAAAATTAACCCAGAGGAAAGGGGAGAGGAAAAAGGTGAACATTGAACTTTGGTGCTTATGACACTGAACTACCCAGACCAAGAAGGGACAAATAACACAAATGTGAGCTGAAGGGAAAGTCGAAGTGGTCCTGCGGAGGTCTGCGGTAAAAGCCACGCACATTCGAAAGTCTTTGACATCAGGAAACGGTCCAAGTCCGACTAAGGGAGACCGGAAGTGTAATAAGTTAGGGGAAGGGAACCCCTAAAAGAAAAAGGATGCACATTAAGCTTGGGGAAGGGAACCCCTGCAATTGTTTTGAGCTTTTGCTTTGAAAGGTCTGAACCCGAATGAGGGAGACCGACATGAACTTTTTGTTGAACTGTGTTTTGAAAGCTAGAAAGCGAGACTTTAACGTGGAAGGCCAGACGGGCCTCGATCCACGTTTTGAACTGCCTTTGTGTTAAGAACCTGAGTCAGAGAGTGCGCTCCAGCCTACGGCGACCGCCTTAGTCCGTGTTGTCTAACGTGAGGAGGACATGCTGACTCAGTCACTTTTATTCTTTATTTTCAACTTTAAATTGCATTAATATTCTCCTTTACACACTTTTTGTACAAGAGATAGGGCAGGCATTAGGTTTTGTTAGTATAGGCCATTTTGATTTGACAGACTCAACTAGGGCTGTTTTATTTATTATTCGATGGTCAAGACTACTCCCATCCTAGCTATAGGGCAAAATAGCAGTTTTCCAAACCCTGAAATTTGAACAAAGCTTTTTGAAATTGCACCTTTTGTGTCGCGGTCATACAATACATCCCTTACACCCCTCAGACCCAACACCTTACCTTCACTCTCTCTCTATCCTCCAACAGTCTTTTCCACTGCTTTCTCCAACTAGAAAAACCTCCTTGGTGGCATCTTGGTCAATCTCCTCTGGCCACAACCTAACACCTTTCACCCTCTGCACCTACTGGCTTTTTCTTGCCAGATTCTCCCCATCTAAACACTTCATTTATGTCAGCTTGGCCAATCGCTAATGCTTGTCGAATCGCTAATGGAGCTGTTCCCCTCGGGCCAGGACGCACCCTGGAAGTTTTTAAGAAATCATGTGGACCCGCCCCTTTGCAGTCGCCATTCTTGTGCAAGAAGCCATGTGCTCAGGTCTGCTGCTTTTTCCTTTGACCCTCTCCAATCTTTGGTGGATTTTGCTTTCAACTGGGTTTGGGAAGGATCTTGGGTCTCCCCGGTTCCATTGTACTCTATTGCCATTCTCAGTCCTTTGGTTGGAGTAGGGTCTAGGGCCCGTCTAGGGTTTGCGAGTTGGGTGATGGTTTCAGTACCTGGTTGACTTGATAGGATCGGGGTCTTTCACATTAGGGTGCAATTGTTGTTAACCCGGCCAAAGAAAGAGTATGGGAGACTCTAGTGAGAACGATCAGAATCACTCTCTCGTCTGGTCAACAACTGTGTGAGGTTTCTAGAGGTTTCAGGTATTCTGGGTTGATAACATCTGTTTGAGATCTAGAATGACACAAGAATATGTACAAGTGGTGAACTTTGGTTAACTTCCCCCGCTCCTCTCATTGGTCGGATAACCCCAAGGTGTGCTACTTACAAGAGGCAGTGTGGACCTTGTTCGAGGAATCTTGGGGTTATCACGGCCCCCGCGCCTCCCATTACTGCATCTCTCGCACCCACTGAACTGCCTAAACCCCTTTTCAACTTCAAGAAAGTATCCATTCTAGAAGTTGAAAAGGTCATCCTCACTCTTAAGCCGTCCAACTGTCACGGTGACCTCTGCCCAGCGCAAATTATAAAAGGATGCCGCACGTGACCTCTCGCCATTCATTACCAAGCTTATAAATGTCTCATTCTCCACAGGCACCATTCCCAACAACCTGAAACAATCATGGGTCTTACCACTCCTAAAAAAAAACAACACTCGACCCATCCATTCCCACAAATTACCGCCCTATTACAACAGTACCATTTCTGCTTAAAATCCGCGACAAAGTGGCATACCTACAAATCCAACAATACTTCGAATGTCACCATCTCTTAGGAGTCCGCCAGTCAGGTTTTAGACCGCAACACGGCACAGAAACAGCATTAATCGACCTTAAGGCACAAATTAACACCATGAGAGACAACGGCAACTCGGCACTTCTACTGCTGCTTGACCTCTCAGTGGCGTTCTACTTGGTCGACCATAAAACTCTCTGCCACCACTTGGACTATGCCACACATTTCTCACAAGAAGCCATAGGATGGATTCAATCCTTCTTAGATAACAGAACTATGCATGTCTTCGCTCCTTCAGCAGCTGCGGACCCTATACCTATCACCTGCGGTGTGCCTCAGGGCTCATGCGTTTCACCCACTCTGTACAACATTTTCACAAAGCCCCTTTTCGACGATCTAGATGGTCTGGGTATCACCTACACTATCTATGCATATGATACACAGATCCTCATCCCGCTGACAGGAGATTTTGACAAGGATTTGGCCTTTGTGAACAGAGTGCATCTCATCATCCAGGCATGGATGGCCTCTCATGGTCTTTGCCTGAATGATGACAAAACGGAACTTCTGATAGTCGGTACCCGCCGGCAAATCTTAACAAACTGAGCCAGCGCTACTCTAACTTCATTATAGATAACAATAACATTACAGTGGCCAAGGAAGTCAAAACTCTTGGCTTCTACCTAGATTCCACTTTTAACCTCAAAAAACAAGTAAACTCCATGGCCACGGCCACCGCTTACACCTGTAAACTAATCAGAGCAGCTAGACCCTTCCTCACACCTAACAATGGCATTACACTAGCGAGAGCATTGGTATTACCCAAATTGGATTATTCTAACGCTCTATATGTAGGGTGCAATAAATATATTACTAACAAGATTCAGACTCTATAAAATGATGCTTTAAGAGCAGCTCTCAACATCCCTAGGAAAGCCCACATATCTGACCTCAGAAGAGCTAACAATTGGCTCTCCACTAAAGATAAAATCTTCCTCAAATAATCTTCCCTGATTCATAAATCCTTACACATAGCCGCCTCACAATACCTTACTACTAGATTCATACAACAATGCACTAACCGCCCCTCCAGAACAGCTACTGCTAACCTACTTCGAGTGCCGAGATTCAAACGCTCCAAGACAGGGGGTAATAGCTTCCCAGTCAAAGCTGCCCAAAATTGGAATTCTCTCCCACCCCACCTAAGGGAGGATACGTCTTACCCACGCTTTAGATCCAGCCTTATTCTTTGGATTAAGGAACACGACATCTGACCATTACCATTATCACTGTATATAATTGCTTTGTACATATTCGTTGTCTGTTGCTGCCTACTTGTATGATATTTGCCTGTACTATTTTTACTTCGTTATACATTTTGTATTGTCAACCTGTATTGTAATGCGCAGCAATGTAACCTAAGCTGAACAACCCTCTTTTTGCCTTTGGCGCCCTAATACCCTCAGGGCTGGTGTGCAGTATAAATAAAACAAACAAACAAAACAAACAAAACAAAAGTAGGGGAGCTTTAACAGTAGAAAGAGGAAAAACTCTATAAAGACCTTTAGAATGTCTGCCTAACTTTCTCTAACTAAACAACGTACTTGGTTTCATGGAAACTGTCGTCACGGAATACTGGCTCCTAGTCCGTTGATCGGACGCAAGCTCACAGTGAGAATGCTCTTTATACTTACACCCACTTCTGGGTACGAGCAGACACTTCCCCCTGGTGTATACATCCCTGGCCTGATCATGTCCCGAATATGCCCTCTTGGGTACAGGCTCCATGCTCCGGGACACTTCCTGACTCATAGGAGCTGTCGGTGCTGTGGGGAGCGAGTCCGCTGCTGGCGCAGGCTGAGCGGGGGTAAGGTGTCTTGGGTTGCAGGAGCTTCCTGTGTTGTGGGGAGCGGGTTTGGCGACGGCTCAGGGGGAGGTACGGCGTCACCAGCTCCAGAGCCGAATGGCGAGTGTGCCGATATGCCAGCAAGGCTCTAACAGATGGGTGTCTTATTTCTTTTGGGAAGAAAACATTCAGTCCATTTCAATTCTGGTCAGGGCTCCATTCCCCTAGCCAGGTTGCACCCAGGTGCCTTCTGGGAGTTGCAACTACAACAGGAAGAGAGACCTGGCCAGGATAGCGGTATTGCAGCAGGGTCAGTGGTACCAATAGTCCTGCACATCTTCAAGCACTCTGGGGAATCAGGGACTGGGTCCCTCTCAACTCTCCCCATGATACCCCTGGGTTAGGAGTGGGTCTGGCTATACCAGGATAGGCCTTCTACCCCAGGTTGAGTGGGATCCTTACGACTCCTGACAGGATCATGTGCATCACGCTGTCACATAGTGAAAAGAAGAGTCCTTGCATCAAGAACACCATAGTTGCAGGAGCTAGTGGAGCTGCCAAGGAGCCACAGAGAGTCAGAGAAATTCCAGATGCTGGTTGAGGGACTACCCTCCGCCCCCTCCCCCGGACCAATCTTGGACACTAACCCTATTGAGGTCTTTGGCAGACATACAACAGTTGAGGCTAAAACATTATTATTGCCCAAACCTATCTGCAGGCTCAATATATATGCAAGCAGAGCAACCAATGCAGGGGACCTGGGAGACTGGCCCTTGAAGTGGGACGTCTAGAAACGTGAGACTGTGAAGCAGGGGACAACAGTCAGCCATTCACCAGGAAGATGAGAGGATGGCCCACACATCAGTCCAAACCCTCAACAGCTGGGCGAAGAAACAAAGCAGGCCATACTCTGCTGGCTGAGAGAAAGAGAATGGGCTTGAATATCTTGAGGCGATTTTGGCGCATGACAAATCTCTTAATCCTGGAGGGCGGAGAGACCTGAGAAGCTGGGAAGCATGAAGGCATTGAAAGACTCAGGATGGCTACAGAGTAAGCTGTGGCTGTAAACCTGAATTTTCCTGGCACTGTTTACATGTATTGTGGGCTGGGGACCTTATCCCTGAAAGTGAAAGTAGTGAGCCAAACATTATAATCCTGGATGGATTACAAATAGCGAGGAAGGTGTTATATCGCAAGGACTGACTGTTCAAAAAAGCATGCTGGGTGCTACACCCAGAGACTACTGTGACGGAGAATGAACAGAATACACACAAACGGTATATCAGGTTTGAACAGGGCTTTGTAGGTTTTTCAGGATGAATTTGGGGTAAACTCATGAGTGTAAAGAATCTTTCCTCAAAACAGCACATTCTTCTTTGAGAACAATTTAAGCAAAACTGAGTTAGGATGGGATAAACTATAAAGTGCCAGCGTTCCTACTGTAATGGGGACAGTTCAAGTGCACTAATCGATTTCACAGTCTTTAGGTTAAAGTGCCCAGCAATCTTCTAAGTTCTTATCCTTAATTAAGAAGGGGATTGAATAAACACCTATGGGTTTCAAGGGACTAGACATGATAAAACAATACTAAAGTGTCAGGAAGGCTCAATTTAAGATGTCTCAGGGATCCAATCAAGGAAAAAGTAATCTTCCTGGAATACCCAAATCTAAGTTATAGACCAAGGATTATGGCACACAGCACACTTCTTGCATCCAATTTACAGTGTCAGAGATATAGCACCCATTGCATACTTTGCACAACACTGTCTGCTTCATAACAATTTCCAACTAGCGAGTACTTGATGCCCTCCCTCCGTGTAATGTTCAGATCAACAAATGTGTACCCTCTAGCCACTGGACGTGCACATGGGCCAATAGCAATATCTTTTACCACTCCTACCAGCAAGTAACTTCTTTGCCCTCGCTTCACATTTTTAATTAGGTTGCGATATCGATACCCATTAGCGATGGGTAATGCTCATGGGCCAGATCAATTCTTGGCCTGGTCTCCACCAGCATCATGGTTATTGCTCTTTGCAAGCTATGGGGGTCTCCCAAATCTAATCTGTGCCAGTGTCTGGGATGAAGCTCTCAGCAAAATATTTGGTCCACTTTTGGTTCTGGTCCTGCCAGTGCCTGGGATATAGCTCTCAGCAAGTTTCGAGCTCAACATCAGTTCCTCTAGCTTCACCGAAAGTACCTTCTCCTGCCAGTCTCAAACTGGCCATATCACCTTGACTGTTGTGCCCTGGTTTATTTTACTGTGCCTCCGATTGACCAATTATGCTTCCGATAGCTTATTCCCTGTACTCTTAACTTTGGTTATTTCCCATCATGTGTTTTCCCCTTTCTAATGAAGATTCCCAACTTTGGTTGTTTAATAATATCCACTTGGTAATTATTGCTGATTGGGGGCTGCCGAGGACCTTAAAGACTGATCCACCATTTTGAAGTCAGGTGGAAATGGGATTCTTGCTTAGCAGCTCTGCTGTGTGGTCATAGGCGTTTCTGGCGTCCATGGACCATCAGACAGCTTCCTAGGAGCATGGCAAGCGTATTGCTCCTTTCCTCATGGGCCAGCAGTCAGGTTACACTCGACATGTCAATGCACTTTTCAGCTTAATTTCGGAGCTAAGAAACAATAGGGTCTAGGAGGCAGGGGGGTGCACGGTGCAGTAGAACAAGTTACTTTCTTACCTGGTAACGTTCTTTCGATGGGATGGTCCGACGACGTATTCCATATCTATGACAGCTGTGGTGATTACATGTCATAGATATGGAATACGTCGGAGGACCCAATCCCCTCGAAATATATCTATAAACATTTATACAAGACAAAATCAGTGTAAGAGTATACAATTCAACATCATCAAAGATAAGAATAAATTCCAAATTCATGCAAAGCAGGGCATTACAGACACTCATGGCTTACAAATACAACAAACAATAGAACCAATTTTCAAAATAGAGAAAAACAATGGAGAAGCATTAGACGGCGCCCTTAACTCCTTAAGTGCCAAGGGCGAGGTATCTCATCCTTCGGATTACCTCCCTGTTGCCAAGGACGAGATACCTCATCCTTGGCGCTTAAGGGGTTAATGAAACAGAAAACGTTATAAGGCATTGAATGGCGAAATACCAAAATCGCCAAAAAAGGTCTTGGCACTGGGGGGTGGGGGGACCCATGGCAGTTAAAAGGTTAAAGAGAGCTTGAAGCAATCAAATCAAGGGTGTGTAAAGGTCTAGAGATTTGATAAAGCCAGCAACCGCAAGGCCCTCCACGATATTAGAAATTGAGAGACATCTTGACCAAATAAACAAATCAGCCCCCAGAAGTCCCAGGGTGTTGAATTTTCCCAAATGGAGAGCCCTAGAACCTTTCAATTCAACACAATCTAGGAACAAATGGCGAGCAGTTTCAGTCACCCCTGTCATATGGCAAAAGCGACAGAGGATATTGGTGTCTTTAAATCACATTCCTTCTATAAAGAACTTCCTTAGTAGGAAGAATATTCCACCTAAGTTTCAGGAGGAGGGAGCGATAGAAGCGATTAGGGAATTGTGTCATAATGAAGGACAGGATTCCTCTCTTCTTATGTTCAAATTTTAAATCAGTTAGAGAAGGATAAGAGTGAAATTTTTCAATTGTACTATTCCAGTCATGGGAGTAAAGAAGTTTTTTCAACATATCCGGATTGGTCATCAGAGTAACCCTGTCCGTACATAAATCCAACAAGGTCCTATCACAGAGGTCTCTAAACTTTGAGAGATATAGGGCCTCATTACAGGTCACCCGGTATGGAAACAATGGTGGCGGTAAACCCGTCGCCACCGTTGTTTCCATACCGGGTGATCACGAGTCCTGCAGGCAGAGGTGTCATTCCCGAGATGGTGCCGGGGTTTCAATGGTCCCCATTCCCATTGAGTCCCGTAGGACTCAATGGGAATGGGGATTTACCGAATTCCGCCTCCGGAATTCCTGGGTCACCAGGGCTGTAATGCCCCGGTAATTCCGGGAATCACGGAGGTGGAATGGTAAGACGAGTCCGGCAGTAACCGAGCTGGAAAAACCGGCAGGTTACCGCCGGACACGTAATGAGGCCCATAGATTGCGAACCAAGCATCCCTGTTTGAAAATAATTTTGCCCAAATCAACATAGAGAGAATCCTCTTTAGGGCAAAGCAAGGAACGGAAAAGGGCTAAAATCCGCCAGAGGGATTTAGCTCCCAGAGACACGAGACCCAATTCAAACCTTATAGCCACGGATGGAACGCTGTTAGGGAGTTTCATGACCTTTCTCCACAAAATACCCTCTAAGGAGTCCCAGATATCCAAAAAATAGAGTTCCATGCCATATATTAACTTCGGAACAACCTTTCCTTCAAAAGAAATCTACTGCTGGCTTAAAGGAAAACCCACTGTACTTATTGTGCAACTTAATGGTCTGGGAAATAAGAGGTAAGGCCTTATGTCTAATAGACCGTCTAAGTTCACCGACCGAAGGTTGAGCCAAAATCAAAAAACCCAGATAAACAATTTTTTGTGCTCCAACAATCGGTTCCCCGCCAGTTTTCCACACTTGTTTGCTCCCTTTTTTACCTTTCGAAAACACCATCGTATGGGTTTTGCTGGGGTTAATTTTGAACCCATTCATTGCAGCATATTGTTAAAACTTATTTGTGTTTGTATTTATTTATTTGTATTGTGCACCTTGCCCGGAGGCATCTATATTATTATTTATTAGTCTTTGTAGACCGACTTTGGTGTGATCAAAAAGGAAAAAATCGTCAGCATAGGCCAACCACGAGAACCTGAGATCCCCCAATTTTGCGCTCACCAACCCTGCATCCCTGAGAAATTCCCCAGCATCTGCCAAATATAGGATAAAAAGGCAGGGGGCCAGAGAGCAGCCTTATCTCACACCTTTTCTTGTTCTTATTCTTCTGCAAAGAGTCCCTTCCAAGCTAAGCCTTACATGAATCCCCGAGTTCTCATACATCGCCATGATAAGTTTAAGTAGACCTACGGGGAGACCCCACTTAGAAAGTTTAGCCCAGAGACGAGACCTAATGACTAAGTCAAAAGCATTTGACAGGTCAATTGAGGCAACATAAAGAGTACCCCCAAATTTGCTCCATGCCGAATCTTGGAGAGCGGCTGGAATAAAGCCATTTAAGTTGGTTGAATGTCCGGCCCTAAACCCAGTTTGATATTTATCTAAGATATGGTTCTCTTTAATCCAGTCGTTAACATGTGAGAGTAGCAGAGAGGCAAATAGCTTGCAGTCCGCATCGATAGGAGAGATCGGTCTGTAATTCTTAACAAGAGACCGCTGACCTCTCTTAAAGATGGGAACTATGTGGGCAGTTTGCCAACTATTAATTATTATGCCAGTTCTCACTACATTTTGGAAGAGCATGGAGAGTAACTTAGCCAGTTGGATAACAGGTGGGTGCGGATGAGGACACAAAGGGCAAAAGTGGTTTCTTCAACGGTGGGTGAGGTCTCGGGGGAGCGGTATACCAAAACACTTTCGATGTCGATAAAGATAGGAACCTGGAATACAAGAGGCCTGGGCAATCGATCTAAGCGCTCCTGGTTTTTGTAATTTTTACGCAGCCATGACGTCCAAGTGGCATGATTACAGCAGACGCATTTAATCGAAGGTGATCTTATAGATCTGCAAAGGAGATGGAGAGGCATATTGGTCGGAACGTCATACTCATATTCGAGAGGGTTATTGGTCTGGGTGGACGCCAAAGTACCATTATAGCTGGAAGCTGCCAGGGGGGACAATGAAGGACGCACATTTATTATTCAAAATCTTTTATTTAACTTTTGCACAGAGTTACAACATCACATTTCCATACAGTTAATTGCTGTCTTGCACAGGAAATATTTTAGAAACACATAATAGGGCAGCCAGTTTTACAGTTTGTTTACAATACTTCGTCATTGTCGTCTCCTCTACACTTTTATTAATCAGGTATTGACGAAATCCTCCCCATATGTCCCTTGGGCGATTCGTTAAGGTCAGCAGGCTAGAGTACAATTCTTCTTTATCATTTGCCCAGGTCATATCACTCACCCATTCTTCTACCGTGGGAGATACTTTGCTTTTCCACTGCATCAGTATGGCACGCTTGGCTAGCAACAGTCCTATATTAATACTTTTACACTTCGTCGGGTTCATTTTAAATACAAAGCCCAATATACATGCCCCTTGTTCCCATCTGCCAGGTTGGTTCACCATTTCTTCTAGCGCATCACAAACCTTTGCCCAGTATACGGAGAGCGCTCTGCAAGATCACAACATATGCATTAGATCAGCATCCTCATTACCACACCTCGGGCATTTCCCTTCTGCTGTTACATACATTTTCTTAAGGCGGGCCGGAGTAAGGTGTACCCTATTCAATATTTTGAAATGGATTAGCCTATACCTGGAATTGAATATTTGCTTGTCAGCCTGCACGGTTGCATACAGTGTGCCTAGGTAATGGAGATACCCAGGTCTTTTTCCCACTCCCCCTTAAGGTCTGGTACTTGCACCTTCCTAGTCGACAACGACAGTTTATATAATGCTGAGGCAGTCTTCTTCACTGTGCCTGGGGTGATTACATGATTCAGACTCTGATGCGAGGGTGGTCCCTGTTGGAATCCGTCCCAGACCATTGCTACCCCGGAGCAGAGTCTAACGTATTGCAATTTCTGTAGCAGGGTGTCACCGACATGTGTCTTGATGTCAGCACAGGTCACAAATTGGCCATCACGATATAAATCTCTAAAGTGTAGTATGCCTATTACTGGCCAGAGTGTTGCCAGTATTGCGTCCATGGATGGGGCTAAATACGGCACATCCCAGATAGGCATTTCCGGATTATACATTACAGTACATTTGGTGTGTTGAACCAGTCTCGTCCATGCCTGCTGTGTAACCAGCACCGGGTCGAGTTGGTTGCCACGCCCTAGCCTCCCCATGACCACCCCATGCAACAGGGAAGCCTTATCCACCCCTTGCCTCTCCAGCTCTATGTATGATGTGTGTGGCCCGCCCTCTGCCCAGTGTACTGCATAGTATTCCTATGCTGCCAAGAAGTACAATTCAAACTCTGGCGCTGCCAACCCCTCCTGCTCGTATGGCATTGTGAGGCGCTTCCAGCTGACCTTCACTTGGCCTTTCCACACAAACATGGAGCATGCACCAGTTATTTTCATGAAAAAGGATCTTCCTGGCCACAGTGGTGTTGCACTGAAAAGATAAAACAACTTGGGAAGAATGATCATTTTCACCAGCACCACTCGACCCACGAGTGAAATAGGGAGTTGGTTCCAGCGTTCAAGTTTAGTGCAAATCGCTTTGGCCAGTGCTTCATAATTAAGGGAGTGTACCAATTTTGCTGAGTGCGCTATTTCTACACCTAAATATTTCACCTGTTGGGGCGTCCAACGTAGTCCGAACAGATTACTAGACTCACCCGTCTTGTCCTTTAGCGGGAATATTTCAGATTTGCTGCGGTTCAAACGGAAACCCGAATATTTCCCGAACTCCTGGACTGCTGTTAATATCCTCTGCAAATATTTCCCAGGGTTCCTGAAATATAACATAATGTCGTCTGCATATAGTGTTATTAACTCAAGTCGCCCGGCTATGGTAATCCCCGCCCGAGCATGACATGCTCTCCTTAGGTCTGCAAGGGGTTCTATCACCAGTGCGAATAGCAAGGGTGAGAGCGGGCAACCTGGCCTGGTGCCTCCCGCTATTTCCAGTATCGAGGACAGCACTCCATTCACACACACCCTAATGGATGGTTGCGTGTACAGGATTTGCACCCACTCGGTAAAGTTTGGGCCAAACCCGTAGTTATGTAGTACCCGGAACAGGAAGGATCAGTATACGGCATCAAATGCTTTTTGCATATCTATGGATATTTCGACCCCCTCAGTGTCTTGAGGTATCCATGTCAAGACATTATAACACCTCTGTAGGTTTGTTGCTGTTGGTCTCCCCTGTACGAATCCCGCCTCTTCCTCGTGCACCATATAGGGCATAAGCAGATTAAGTCTGGAGGCCTATATCTTTGCGAATATCTTAGGGTCGGTGTTGAGGGACAGCGGTCGATACGACCCACAGTCCTCTGGAGGTTTTCCAGGTTTTAATAATAATGTGATGACCGCCTCCCGCATTGTGTCCGGCAGAATGCCGGATTCCGGTGCCTCAGTCCACATCGATGAGGAGCCAGTCCGTCCACAAATTCCTTGTAAAATTCAGCGCCCAGCACATCAGTGCCAGGGGCCTTCCCGCCCAGTAAACTTTTAAACACTTCTTTTATCTCATTCAGTGTTATTGGTGTTTCCAGTACATTTCAAGCGTCAACCGGCAACAGCGTTGTGGATATCTTAGCCAGATATTCATTGATTTTGCTGTCTGTGGCCTCGCTTTGGAGCGAATATAGGTTCTCATAGAAGCCGTAAAACACCTTGCAGACCTCTTCCACCTTATTAACCACTACTCCATCCTGTCTAGTAATGCACGGGATGTTCGAATTGCCCCGCTCATTGCGTACAGTATGTGCCAGAAGCTTACCTGGTCTATCCTGCTCCCCATATATGCGTGCGGCTGTTGGCCTATCAAAATAGTGCAATTCCCTGTCTGCTGCTTCTTGGTATTCATATAGCTGCGTTTTAATTTCTACGCTCATGTGTTAACGGGCATCTTGCATACTCTGTCTGTAGTTTTGCCAGGGATTCCTCTCTCCTCAATATCACAAAGTTACCCCGAACTCAGAGGACATCACGACCCCACACATGAAAATTTAAACATCTGCCATAGAACAGCCTGCTAAGCCACCAATCCTTTGTTGTTTTCGAAGAAATCAGTGATATGTTGTGCCATACTTGTCCTAAACACCGATTCCAGCAGGGACGGAGCCTTGAATCGCCATTGTGTTCTCTGGGAGGTGCCCTCAGGGATGTCCAACAGGAGAGATTTAGGGGAGTGGTCCGACAGTGTTCTGGGCAATATCTTGGTCTCGGTCACCCAACCCAGCACCCTCTGAGAACTTAACCAAAGGTCTATCCTGGAGTGCATGTCTTGGACTGACAAGTAGAAAGTGTAGGCCCTCTGAGTCCCATGCAATGAACGCCAAGCGTCCCTCAAGCCCAGTACTGCACTATATGTGTGTATTGTGAGTGCCGCATTTGTTAGGGTTCCGAGTGTGGTAGATGTTCGATATAGGTCTATGCCCAATATAGTGTTAAAGTCACTGCCACATATTACTAGTGCAGTGGGGTATTTGGCATATTTCCGAAAGACTTCTTGGCAGAACTCTAAATCAGCTATATTGATCAATAGAAACATAGAAAAAGGAACCCCTTCGGATGGGGAGGGGGGGAGGAGGGAGAGGGGCAGGCAGCAGCAGACATGGAAATATAAATGTAAATTCAGAAATATTTGATATGTACTGCAAGTCTGTTGTATATTGTTTTGGTTGTAATAAAAATCAATAAAAATTGTTTTAAAAAAAAATGGTGGAGATTCTAGAACTGTCAGTGTAAATACCAAATTCATGTAATTGCCATGTTTCTTTGCCTCAGCAAGACTTAAACCCATTGCCCATGTTATAGCATTATGTCCATGTTAAACCAACTGCTTTTGTGTCCGCACACGAGGCCCAGGGTTTTCGCCTGGAACAGATATTACTCACAGGCTTAGGAATGTTCCCTCTGTTCTCCTTTCCTGTAAAGGCTACATAAATAATGTCTGTTAACGCTCTTGCACTTCCCGTCCTGTCTAAAGCTGCCGTGCGAGTCAGCATGCATTCATTGACCCTGGGGTCTCCTCTATGAATGATGATTGCTAGCATCCGCACTCTTTCCCGAAACATAAGCATAAAGCGTATCTATATTCGGAGTTGTTATTCTCTGGGATATGTGGGAAGGGGAACTTGTGTCAGAGCTTGTGCGTCATTCTGTAAAAGATATGTCATGCTATTGTCCAGCAGCCCATGAATGGATATTATTATCACTACTGCGGCAAGATATGTGTAGTTTGCAAATTCCCCACTGTGTCAAATGTGATGAATTAGCTTGTTTTTACGACCACGCATGTTAAAGATTACACGTGCATCCTGAAGGATATTTTGACTTGCTTAGATAAGCTATACGAGTAATGACCATTTGCAAATGTTCGGCCTTTGTAAAATTTCACCGCAAGGGATAACAGCCAAAAGTGTTTTGGAAGGAAACTGTATGTCAGGAAGTGCCTGGGCTTCGCGCCAGTCATAAGACTCAATGTAAATGTTTTCCTATAAAGAGCCTCCTCACTGTAATGTTAGTAGCTCACTCTAGATAGCATCCCTATGGTGTATCTTGCAGTCAGCCCTTCCGCGGAAGTTTTGCATTGCAATAAATGATTGTTGAACTCACTTACTAGTGTGTTTATTGATGGAGACCTCCGCCTGGTGAATTTTAGCATTGACTGATTGGCGTCCCTGGACTGGTGGACCTTGCAGATGCAGTCCATCGCTTTGATGCGGGCCTTCCATTGAGCTCCCGTCTCCGGTGGACGACTTAACTGGGCCCAAACACTATCGCACCTTTTAATACAAACAGCGCGGTCCTCCCTTGAGACGGAGATCAAGAAGAAGGAGAGAATGACTGCTCTGCCAAGGACCAGACGAACCAGACAGAGGGGAGGTCTCCTTGGTGCGGTGAGTGCATTTTGTGTCTGCAGAAAGTATTGGTGGATGGTAAGCCACATTGGTATCAGTTTTATGGTACGTATTATTTTGATTGTAGTAAGATATTGTAATTAATAATGGGGAATTAGTGCGATAGAAATAAGAATGAGGAACCTATGCATGCGCCTGCTGAAGGCACTCCATGTTACACTATGTTAACCAATTATGGGTTGGGGGCGGTACAATTTTGTAAAAACTGGGAGGAGTACACAAAGAAGTCCATTCAATTTAAATGGCCCAAAGCAGGCACTTTTTGTATACCCATAATCGAAAATCTTGTATTAGTGTTACTAAAAAGAAGGGTTCGCCCCGCCCAGCATGATGCTATTCGCCAGTGGCGAACAGAAGCGATAAAGCAGAAAATGTCCCAAGATAAAAAGGATAGGAAAAAGCAAAAACGGACCTTACAGGAGAAGGTATGTGAATTAGATAAAGAGTTTGAACACCGGCTAGATGTAGAGGATCGGGCTGCATTGATAAAATTCAGTAAAGGCATGTACCCACTCCTCCCCAAGCCAAAGAAAGAGATAGTCAGCCTTGACAGCGAGGCTGATCAGGATACAATCAGATTGACAGAGAACCTTTTGCGATTAACACCTGTCAGACCCCAGCCTAACGGCACGCACCTTGCCCCGACTGCACCCCCTCCCCCTGAAAACCCACCCCCATATGGTACCCAGACTGGTACTATGGACCCAAATGGTGTTGAAGAGCAGGAAGTAGGGCGCTTATCTAGACAGGGGCCCTTCTTCCCCCCGGTTGAATATGCAAAATCAGAGCGCATGGCACAACAAGTGTTTGATAACCCGACCTCAGGGATAAAACAAAGGTTATATACCTGCCAAAAGAAGGAATTTCGACAGGTAATGAAAATGCATTGTGACCTTCATGCATGGCTGAGGAATGAGGCTAAACGCCAGTGGCCCGTGGGTTTGTTTGATATTTAGAAGGCCATTGACACTGAGAAAGATCGGGCAACCCTGTGGCACCAGTATGACCAAATCATTGACGAGGTAACAAAAGTTATGAAAGATTATGATGATCAGTTAAAAGAGGAAGAAGAGGAACGTTGTAGAAGAGAGCAGTCTTTGCATGATGCCAAACCGACGGGAAAGGCGTTGGTTAAAAGGATATATGATGAAAAGGAGCCAGGGAAGGTGGGATATTGGACGGATCTATTTACCACCCATAGCAAGGCAAACCGACTGGTATGCTTGCAAGAGCTTTTGAACAAAATGGGATCAGAATGTGAAACAGGAGGGCGGGAGGATGTTTGCAAAAAGGTGAGAGAGTGCCAGGCTGAATTGAAAACGTATAAACCGAACTGGGAAGCGGAGGATTTTAGGACGGGTAGATTGTTCAAAGAATTATTGGAAGTGTTTCTCCCAGGGGCCCAGCTGGTCCCAGTAATGGCACCACTGAGGGAATGTACGCCCATTGTTACAGCAGCCCACGACCCAAGTGACAAGACCCTAACGGTAACCAAAACATATGTCTATGTACCCCTCACTAGAGCAGAACTGTTTAGTATAATAAAAAGCACCTCAGACCCTAGGACCAATGCCGCGGGATTCTACAAAGAGTTGAGCGCTATTAAAAATGTGTACCCTGACTCTGCAGGACATTGATCATGTAATGTCCGCCGTGACCCCGGCTGATGTATGGGAACCTTTTAGATCTCGGGACCCCCCTGGACATGCCATCAATTGGACAGTTAGAAAAACAGGATACAGACCGGAAACCAACTGACCCCATTCCAGAGGACCTAAAAACGCTAGGGATAAGAATATTAAGGGCACTGAGTAGCGTGTTGCCAGAGGTGGATGTGAATGTAGAAAAAATTGATGCAGTTATACAAGGCCCTGCAGAAACAGTTGGGGACTATTTTCTGAAATTTGAGAATGCATTTAAGGCACACAGTGGCCAGTCTGTTAGCAACCCCACGGGTCAGAGATATTTCGCCATGGGCTTTGTGAAGGGTTTACGAAAAGGAATTAAGAAACCACTTAAATTGGGCGAGAGTACTTGGCAGGCAAGCACCCCATCCCAGATCCTAGAGATGGCTAAATATTACGAGCGACAGGAAGAGGAAGAAATGGAAGGTAAGAAACAGGCAGATAGGAATCTAAATAATAAGGTGCTAATGCAACAATTGGTGCAACCACCTTACAGTAAACCAAAGGGCCAGAAACCCCAGGTAAGAAACCCTACAGGTAACACTACGCAATGGACACCCCCGCGAATAGACCAATGCTCATTTTGCAAGCAGACGGGACATTGGAAAAATGAGTGTCCCATATTGATGGCGCGGAATGGTCAACCGGCGGGTGGGAGAGGAAGGGGCTGAGGTGGACCCCCTGCGGGACCACCTCAAGGCCAGGGAAGGTTTGTAAACCCCGAAAATAATGTATTCTCAAACAGCGCAGCGCAGCGACAAATGGTTAGAGTGGATGGCAATGAGTTTGTGGAGGATGAACTAAGTGGAATGATGTTCTTTGATAACACAGCAGCAATGAGTTGAAACACCCCTAGTGAACCTGAGGAGATGGTGTCTGTTCCTATAGACCAGAAAGGACCGTATGTTAAATTGCAGATAGGACAGCACCCCACCGTTAGATGCTTGGTCGATACCGGAGCAGGTAACAGCTCGGTTGACGCCAAGGCTGTCCCCTCAGTTCCACTATCGGGTGAAAACAAAGTTTCCGTAGGGTTTGGTGGGGAACCCATATGTACTCCAGTGTCCCAGAGAGTTGAGACGTCTATATGTGGAGTGAAATTGACTAACAAATGGTTACTTACTAACAGGTGCCCCGAGAATCCCCTTGGGTTGGATCTTTTGAAAGCTTTAAATGCTACTATCTATTGTTCCCCAACAGGCGTTCGTATTACCATATGTAAATCCAAAATTGGTGGTTGTTATTTGGTTGAACCATTGCCACCAGAGTTACAGGAACTGCCCGCAGAGCTTTGGGCTGCTGGTAGTAATGATGTAGGTGTTTTGAACATTCCCCCTGTTGCGATCAAGGTAAAACATGGGGTCCCTCTACCCCGAACCCCGCAGTACAAAATATCTCCAGAAGGGGAAGCAGCATTGGTAAGGATTGTACAGGATCTAATGCGAATTGGGGTTGTTGAAGAGTTTGATGACAGCCCATGTAACTCCCCGATTCTCCCGGTTCATAAGAAAGGAGATGAAGTGACCCTGTATAGATTTGTCATTGATCTTAGGAGAATTAATAAGGTTGTGGACCCCAGGTATCCAATTTTCCCTAGTGTAACAAGTATTCTCACTATGGTCCCTCCCACGGCCACTCACTTTAGTGTCGTGGATTTAAAAAACGCCTTTTTCTCCATACCCATAGCTGAAGAATCTAGATACCTTTTCTCCTTTGTATTAGCACAGCGACAATACAGGTTTTGTCGAGCACCCCAAGGTTACACAGAGAGCCTGGCTATTTTTAGCCAAGCACTAAAACAGCGGTTGGATGAAATTCTGTTACCCTCTGGTGTGATGCTCATACAATATGTGGATGATATTCTCATTTGTGGAGATACTGAATTAAGATGTAAAGAAGGTACCCTGATTGTGTTACAGCATTTGGCATACCATGGCCACAAAGTGTCGCTTAAGAAAATGCAGTATGTACAGTCCAAGGTTGATTATTTGGGATATGTCCTCACTGCAGAGGGTCGATCACTGTCACATGAGAGGGTACGGTTAATACAGGAAATGGCCTATCCCAGTACCTTTAAAGAATTAAGACGACTGTTAGGTATTACCTCATATTGCCGTCATTGGGTCCCAGAGTTCTCCCTGATAGCTAAGCCCCTGTTACAATGTTTGAAAACAGAAAAAGATCAGACACCCTTCACTTGCACGCAAGAAATGAGAGAGGCCTGCGATGCTCTGAAAAGCGCATTGTGCAGTGCCCCAGGGCTCGGGACACCCAATTACGGCAAGCCTTTTACTCTTTTTGTACATGAACAGCAAGATTGTGCCCTATCTGTATTGAGACAGGAACAAAATGGAAGGCAAAGGCCTTGTGCTTATTTTTCTGGCACCTTGGATAGTGTGGTGCAGCGCTTCCCCCATGTATGCGATCAGTTGCTGCAGCAGCGGTAGCTCTTAAGCAAAGTGCTGGTTTAGTGTTGGGAACTGCCGTCATTGTAAAAGTTCCCCACGCTGTGGACGTATTGCTCAATAGAACTCAGACTCAGCACCTCACATCTGCCCGCTTAACGCAATATGAACTGACATTGTTTGCACCAAATGTAACTATCATGAGATGTAATACTTTGAACCCGGCTTCCCTTTTGCCCTTGCCGAGTGGGGAGGGAGATCAAGACATGCATGATTGCCTTATACGCACTGATGAACACACCCGAGGTAGGGTCGATCTGAGTGACCTTCCCCTAGAGGGAGGTGATGGGATTCTATTTTGTGATGGCTCATGTTACAAACTGGAAAGTGGGGAGACAGTGGCAGGGTACGCAATAACAACTGAAAGTGAAATTGTCCATATGGAACGCATACCCGAGTTATCAGCGCAAGCTGCAGAATTAAGGGCATTAACAAAGGCTCTGGAATTAAGCAAAGATTTAGCTGTGACCATCTATACGGATTCAGCTTATGCACATGGCGTGGCCTTTAATTTTGGTCTACTGTGGAAAGAGCAAGGGTTTCTTACCTCGCATGGAACACAAATAAAACATGGTAATTTGATAAACAAACTATTAGCGGCATTGGCTGAACCCGCCCAGGTGGCTATAGTGAAATGCTCCGCCCATAAAAAGGTGGTAGATTTTGTGGGGTAGGGGAACGATTTAGCAGACCAGGTGGCTAAATATGCTGCAGAACACTGTAAATTGCCCGTTCCAGAGTGTAACATGCTGCAAAGGAATGTGGAAGGGAAAGGGGATGAGGGCGGTTTGGAAAAGGGCCCTGAGGAGATAGTAAAGGACATTCAAAAGGAAGCGGCAGATTGCGAAATTAAAGTTTGGACTAAAGACAGTAACAATGGACAAACTCCTAAAGGGGTGTGGCTGGACAAAATCAAAATGAGGTGGTTGCTCCCTGACAGTTATTTACCCATGGTAATCGATATGGCACATGGGAATGCCCATGTTAATGCAGGTGCAATGGAGGACATTCTGAGCAAAGTATGGAAAAACCGGAAAATTGGATCCTATTGCAGGAGATGGGCAGCACAGTGTGCTGTCTGCTTCCAGCATAATGTGGGCAAATCTGTGAAAGTACCAGCAGGTCATAGCAGACTTCCTACGCAGCCATTTGAGGTGGTGTATATGGACTTCATACAAATGGAACCAGTTGCTAAATTAAAATATTGTCTTGTTATGAGGAGTGGGTTCTCTGGTTGGACGGATGCTTACCCCCTAAGAGACAACACTGCTATTTCCACAGCTAAATGCATCCTGAAATACTGGGTGCCCCAGTACACAGTGCCCAGCTTTCTGTATTCCGACAACGGAGTACACTTTACAGGTCAAGTTGTGAAGTATGTATGTACTGCCTTGGGTATCGATCAGCGATTCCATTCCGTCTATCATCCCAAGAGTGCTGGGATTATTGAACGATCGAATGCCGTAATGAAAAACAAACTGGCAAAATATGTGCCTCTACAAAACTGAAGTGGCCAGATGCCCTTCCCTTGGCATTGTTGAGTATGCGGACCACTCCAAAGGGGACGCACAAATTGTCCCCTTTTGAAATTGTAATGGGCCGCCCTCCAAGTGCATGGTCCATCCCAAAGCCAAGAGTTATTGGTAATATTGAACAACCACTGTTGAGGGATTATTGTGCTGAGCTCACGCATAAACTGTCTATTATCCATCAACAGGTGAAAGACGCAGCCCCGTCAGCTTTGGAAGGAGAAGGCCACGCAATCAAACCAGGGGACTACGTCCTCGTGAAGAGTTTTGATCGCACCAATTGCCTGCAGGCCCGCTGGAAGGGGCCATTTTTGGTTCTACTGGCGACGCAAACTGCTGTGAAGGTTGCTGGCCACAAAACGTGGATCCATGCCAATCATCTTAAAAAGGCACCACTTCAGATAGTCCATCCCCCGACCAAGGACACAGACCACTTCGCAGCCGAACCTACGGAGGACACTCCCAGGTATCACCTACGCCCTAGGAAGCAACATTGATTGCCTATGTTTGAACTCTGACATCTGGCTGAGAAAGGACTTGGTAAAGGGTCGGAACAAACAAAGGACAACCGAGACACAGATGAAGTGGCCTCAGCAGCCCCTCCTGGGTATGAAGTAGCCCCACCGAGACACAGATGAAACAGCCTCAGCGTCCCCTCAAGGGTAGGAAGTAGCCTCAATGAGACGTGTCAAGGTAAGGTGCCAGAAGCGGTGACTGCAGGACGGGTTATACTGTGCAACCCTTGCGATCTAGCGCATAAACGGACGGCACCGTTAGGGTAATTGTTAGGGACTTCTTGAACATTTTTGTGTAAATATATAATATATATATAACGTGTGACATTTAACGGCCAAGTTCCGGAGCTCAGCCATTTGGGATTAGCCCTGTGCGAGGGAACAAAACAGGTTGTTACAATGAATGACGAGGACGTAGGGCAGAGGCGTCCACGAGTTGACAGATATGCATGCACCCCAAAGGAAAAGCTCTTCTTATCCCTTGTCTGTATTGTTATAACAGTAGGGTCCGCAATATTCCTCTGGTACCTTGAGCACCATGATATTTATGCTGCCCATAATTTGCTGCCTCCCACGCCTCAGCCTCCAACACCAGAACGAGTAACTATTCCCCATATAGATCAGGAGTATCGGAAAAAGCACCCTAGGAATAGCATCCTCACATGGATGAATGAAACAAACCAGATACTAAATAAAACCAACTGTTACATATGTACATATGTTCCCCATAGCCATGAAAGCGGACCCGAACGGTACGCGACTCCTGCTACAAGTGATACATGCGTGCCTTGGCGAGATTATCTTTTGCGTGCCTCCCGAAACTATACCGAAAATGTGACACTCACATTTGTGAATAGGAAAAATGAGACAAGCACTCAGACTAGAATACAGGGAGGAATTTATATTCCTCTAACACCCAATGTAACTAGATATCTTAATAGATCAATTTCCTGCCCATCTAAAGAAATGGAAATGATTCCTCTAACCGACTATATGAGAGACAACAAAGCAGTACTACCACACCCAATCCCTGTACAAAATATAGTTCGTAGGGCCCCCTTTTGCTACCAGCGAAACAAGACACATGCTCAGGCTGTTTTCATGGGTAGACACAACTGCCAGAATATAGTAGATTTGAATAGTATATCCGCACCATTTAGTCCCCCTACGGGGGCAATGTTTATTTGCAGGGAGGAAGCATACCTCTGGTTACCCCGCTATTGGAAAGGTAGATGTACCGTTGGATACGTAATGTTGGGTTTGCATTACAAATCTGTGGAGGAAGTGAACTTAAAACCCAAGGCAAAGAAAATAAAAATGGGTACACGAGATTACCAGCGAAGGAAAAGAGGTGTTATTACTAAAGAAGACACCACTTGGGATGAATTCTTTGATTTCCTAAAGGGCATAGTGATGCCCATGGGAATAGTTATGAATTCCAGAAGCATTAGGCACTTGGCTAGATTAGTAGAAAAGGAACTAAATGTGACCGGTGACATACTGGCAAACCTCACTAAAGACGTACAAGCAGTCCGGATGGTCGCATTACAAAACCGACTAGTATTAGACACAATGCTGGCAGAAGTAGGAGGGGCTTGTAAAATAATTGGCACTTCTTGCTGCACTTTTATACCTGATTATAGCACCGATATCTTTAAAGGGATCGATGAAATGCATACAATGGCAGCTCAAATACATTCTGAATTTGGGCCTGGGGATGGGACATCCTGGTTCTGGGATCTATTACGGAGCTGGGGATGGAAACTCCTCACCCCTCTTCTCGTCATAGGAGGATTAATAGCTGCTTGCTGCTGTTGCATTCAGTGCTTTCCCTTATGTATGTCCGTCATAGGAGAATGCTGCAGGAAAATGATGGGAGCACTGGCACCCAAACCCACTAATGCCATGGCCACTAACGAGATGATAAAGTTAGAGGAGGCAATTGAGGGGTTACAGAAGATTGATGTGTCGGACAACGACCATGAAAGAATGAATGAATACAAACTAAACCATGTGTATTACTGATAAAGTCTTGCTGACGCAAAAGGGTCGTTTGTAAATACCAAATTCATGTAATTGCCATGTTTCTTTGCCTCAGCAAGACTTAAACCCATTGCCCATGTTATAGCATTATGTCCATGTTAAACCAACTGCTTTTGTGTCCGCACACGAGGCCCAGGGTTTTCGCATGGAACAGATATTACTCACAGGCTTAGGAATGTTCCCTCTGTTCTCCTTTCCTGTAAAGGCTACATAAATAATGTCTGTTAACGCTCTTGCACTTCCCGTCCTGTCTAAAGCTGCCGTGCGAGTCAGCATGCATTCATTGACCCTGGGGTCTCCTCTATGAATGATGATTGCTAGCATCCGCACTCTTTCCCGAAACATAAGCATAAAGCGTATCTATATTCGGAGTTGTTATTCTCTGGGATATGTGGGAAGGGGAACTTGTGTCAGAGCTCGTGCGTCATTCTGTAAAAGATATGTCCGGCTATTGTCCAGCAGCCCATGAATGGATATTATTATCACTACCGCTGCAAGATATGTGTAGTTTGCAAATTCCCCACTGTGTCAAATGTGATGAATTAGCTTGTTTTTATGACCACGCATGTTAAAGATTACACGTGCATCCTGAAGGATATTTTGACTTGCTTAGATAAGCTATATGAGTAATGACCATTTGCAAATGTTCGGCCTTTGTAAAATGTCACCGCAAGGGCCGGAATAACAGCCAAAAGTGTTTTGGAAGGAAACTGTATGTCAGGAAGTGCCTGGGCTTCGCGCCAGTCATAAGACTCAATGTAAACGTTTTCCTATAAAGAGCCTGCTCACTGTAATGTTAGTAGCTCACTCTAGATAGCATCCCTATGGTTTATCTTGCAGTCAGCCATTCCGCGGAAGTTTTGCATTGCAATAAATGATTGTTGAACTCACTTACTAGTGTGTTTATTGATGGAGACCTCCGCCTGGTGAATTTTAGCATTGACTTCAGCTCCAGGGATGGCTGCCTGAAGGCTGAGCTCCTGCGCCTGCCTGAATACCCTGCTCAACTATGGTCGATTCAATTGTAAAGGATCCAAACAATCAGCAAAAAGACAGAAGGGAGATGCAGACGGGGGAGAGATTTCAGATGAAAGAGTGGATAAAATATTGGATCTACTTACTAAACTGACTTTGGATGTCAATGAGATCAAGGAAAAGATGATCAAGGCAGAAGAAAGATATGCTGAACTTTCTACCAATATTAAGAGTGTGGAGATCCACTTGAGTGAAATGGATGGCACAGTGGAGAGGATGGAAAACCAAATTAAAGATTTGCAACTGAAGAATGAGAGGTTGGCCTTGAAAGTCTCAGAGCAAGAACATTTTTCAAGAAGAAGTAATGTGCGGGTAGCTGGAATTCCTGAAGACATGAACAGGGGATAACCCATGGAATTTGTGGAAAAAATGCTTATCTCCTTGCTCAAGATTGATCCTAAGATAAATCTGGAGTTGGAAAGGGCACAGAGTTTGGGACCAAAACCTAACTTGGACCAGCGACCCAGGCATTTTGTAGTTACATTTTTGAGATTTCCAATGAGGGAAATGGTACTCAGAAAGGCTCGTGAGCTAAATAACTTGTCATGGAACGGCCACAAAGTGATGATTTTTGGGGATCTCAGCCGAGATGTCCCCAAGAAAAGGAGGGAATTTAATGCTGCAAAGGACAAGGCAAGGGCAAAAAACCTCAAATACTATATGGTTTACCCAGCCATTTTTCGTGTTGTCAAGGATGGAAGATTGTTCTCCTTTAATGACAGCAAGAGCGCTGAAGCTTATTTAAGTGACTTGGATAATGAAGGTGATTTGGAACAACCCATGGAAGCTGTTGCCTCTGTTTCCCAGAGGTCGTTACCATTTTTTTTTTAAATGAGCACGTTTTGCATTGCATTTTTTTTTTCTCTTCGTGTTATTGGTTTGATTTTCTATGGGTTTTTTTGTTTTCTTGTTCAACCTGTTTGACTTTTAAAGTTACTTTATTGCAGTTGATATAAGGCATTAATTGATGCCTACGATGATCTGTTAAAACAGTTGCACCTTTGTTTACATCCAGAATACGCGAAGTGGCCATTAGAGGAAAGGCCCTATCGGCGTCCGATATGCAGATAGTGCGTGGATGCGGAAGCGCGGACGCGTTGACAATGTCATGCCGTATTGGGAAATGCCAGAGAAAAACGTCTTGGGAGGGAATCTACTCACGGACAAGGAGGAGGTATCAACGGACGGCGGCGCTGAAGGTGAGAGGACTGTGGGATGCCTGGACATGATAATTATTTGTCGGCAGGGGATGACTGACGAACATCGTGGTGGCTTGAAAAACATTGCCGGAAATGAGTTTGGTGTACCGCAAAGCCACTATCAGTGGATGAGAAGGGTTACATACACACTGTGTCTGGCATAGTTTCAAGGCATGACACAATACAGTGTGCAGATTTCGTTTGCAAATGGCAAAAATGAAGGATTACATCACTCAAGCATAGATTCATTAGGGATTGTTTTCAAGAATCAACCAAATACCAGCATGTGACAGCATCAAGATTGCAGAGGTTCAAAGCATGTTTCAAACGGGAACCTTCATTGAGGCCAAGTAGGCCCCTGCCATAAATTTGGAAATGCAACCAAATGCAGTGACTCAGATCCAGTGGTAATGACGTGTTACTGTTCTGAGCTGATTGAGGAAGCATCTGATACTGTCCCTGGCAATACCTTACATCACATGGTTTGCGTTTGGGGTGTTTTACATGTGCCAGTAGCAGAATCAATGTCTCTCGGCTCCTGCCCAAAAGACGCTTCCCTTTGCTGCAACCAGACTCTCTTGCAATAGTTTTGTGCAATAGTCACGCCTTTAGTTCGTCCCCACTTGGTATTTGGTCTTTTTTTAATCACCTCTCTTCAGTGCCTGTACTAACTTGCTCATCCATGCCACGATGGGTTCATTTGGATAACATTTTAAGTACTATACAATCTGATGGCGTGTTCCCTTGGAACTTAGTTCTGCTTATGTCATGGGTAGGGCACTGCTGCTGTGCTGATGTGTGATGGTTTACTTGCACTTCTTCAATTTCTGTCAGCGTTTTGAGGGGAGCCACGTTAATTTGTTAACTTGATATGCCTCCTTTTGGAAAATCCTCTATGGATTGTGCAGCTTTTGGGAGGGGAGGGGGGGGAAAGGCATGGAGTGGATAGTATTTGTCTTTGCCTTTCAACAAAAAAAAATTCCAATTACAGGGGTTTTTCTTTTTCTAATTGTTTGAACTGGGTGTTTCTCTGATCATTAGTGCTTGCCACGTCTAGGATGTTTATTTTTGCATGTGCCACATATGTTTTCTTCATAGTCTAGCTTGGCAATGTAGATATCACTGTGCTCTGTTTGTGGTAGTGGAGGGGAATGACACTTACAGTGACTTAGTGATAGGTGTCAAGACAAAGGATGAAGGGATGTGGATACCTATTGCGATGCGTAGAAGATGGATTATTGGTAAGGAGATACAGTTGCTCTGATTGAAATTGTCAAGCAGATGAGGGGGATGCTCTGATGGTTTTACACTTATAAATGACTAGCAGGTAGCTGTTTTATGAGGAAGTTGATCTAGGTTACTTTACTTTGAAATGTATGACTTAAGCTGGAAAGGGGGGCAGGGTTCGTTATGGATGTGTTTTATGTATTGTAACAGTGGGTGCAGGCTTTGGGGTTATTTCATTTCGAGAAGTAGGAATGTCTGTAAATATTGAAACTCTGTATCACCATACGATAGTGTTAGGTGTAATGTTAGATCTAATCTGTGTGTTTGAAAGTTGTGTTTATTTGTTCACGTTTGTGTGTACGGTGTTCGTCTTTTTTGTTGGCTTGTGGGCACAGGTACATCCCTTACTATTTAGATACCCCTTAAGTTCCATGCAATGGATGATATTTCCTGGAGTGGTTATTGTAACACAAAAACGGATTGTGGATGAATGTATTATGTATTATATTTTTGTTCTGGGTATGCACAAGGTCTCAGCATCCTGTATCAAAAGAAGGAGGTGCTGGCCAGGATGTAGGGGATATAGGAGGGTTGTTGCTACCCTTGTCCAAGATCATCTTTTCTTAGATGTATTGAGGCATCTTCTTCAATAAAACTGTAAAATGATAGTTCATAGACTGTATGGTTGGATGCATATCGGGTGTGACTGACATTGGGAATGGATGAACTGCGGGTATGTTCGTGGCATGTTAAAGGACTTAATATTCCAAGAAAGAGGAGGGAAGTACTGCACAGACTAAAGAGGGAAAAGATAGATATCGCCCTTGTACAGGAAACTCATTTGCTTGAAGATTCAAAACACCTTTTTAAAAATACGTGGTATAAACTGTTATGCTACCAAATCAAGGGGAGTAGGTATACTTTTGTGCAAAGGCCTATCTTTACAGATGGAAAAAGTAGGGATGGATGAGGAGGGGAGAATAGTTCTAATTGATGTTAAATATGAGGAGAAGCTAATTACGATAGGTTCAATGTATGGACCTTGTGCTAGTGGTAACCATTTCTTTAATAAACTGTTGTTGCTTTTACGGGAGATGAATGGGGAACACATAGTTTTAGGGGGTGACTTTAATTGTGTATTTGATGGTAAAATGGACCGTTCAGCACAATGTAGATATACTGCTGATAGCGCAAGTAGGGCATTCAATGAGTTTTTAGAAAATCTACATTTGGTGGATGCTTGGATGTTTTTTCATCCAAGGGAGAGGGAGTTCTCCTTTTATTCACCGGTGCATGATTCTCCCTCACGGATTGATTACTTCCTGAGTTCCGATAGGTTGCCTGACAAGGTTCATGATGTGACTATCAAGGAAAGAGGGATATTGGATCATTCACTATTGACGATGCAGATGTGTTTGGGTCAGGATAGTTTAGGGTTTTCCAAGTAGAGATTGAAATCATATATATATTACAAGAACAAGGTGTGATTGAATCTCTGGAGGGATTCACAAAAGATTTCTTTGAAATGAATGTGGGCTCCGCTTCTGAGGTTATGGTGTGGGACAGTTATAAGGCGGCTGTAAGGGGGGGGGAACTAATGAATATTACTTCCTGAGTAAGGAGGAAAGGAATGGCTGACCTTAAGAAACTGGAGGAGGGGTTGGAAGCGGCTCAGAAAAAATATGCATTATCAAAAAGTAATGGGGATAAGATTGTAGTAGGAAGATTGAGGGAAAGACAAACAGGAAATGGATATTCAACATGAGAAGGGTGCGTTTTTTATGAGGCAAAGGTTTTGGGAACAGGGGGATAAGAATGGTAAACTATTGGCAAATAGATTGCGCAGCCTCACGGAGAGCTCCTTTGTCCAAAGGTTGGAAGGTGAAAATGGTGAGTATAAAACCAGAAAAGGCGAGATATGTGAAGGCTTTAGGGGATTTTATCACTCTTTATATCAAGAAGAACAATCTCCATCATTGGATACTATGAATTCATTTTTTGATAAAATCGTTCTGCCAAAGTTAAATGAAGATCAGTCAGTAATGATGGATAGCCCCATTACAGAGGAGGAGTTATTGGTAGCAATTAAACAACTCAATAAAGGTAAATAGCCAGGCCTGGGTGGTCTCCCAGTTGAATTTTACCAGGCTTTAAGCGGAGTGTTAGTGTCATTCTTGTGCACTTTATATAATGGTTTTCTGAGAGATGGGATAGTTTGTCCAACAATGAGAGAAGCATGTATTGTAGTTCTTCCGAAACCAGGAAAAGATTGTGAAAAGTGTGAAAATTACCAGCCGGTTTCGCTCTTGAATGTAGACCTTAAATTATTCACAAGAATATTGACTAACAGATTGGATGCTTGTATTGGTAAACTAATTAGTAGCTCTCAAGTTGTTTTTTTGAGAGGTAGGTATGGGTATGATCGCATTAGAACGCCGATTGATATAATGGGATTACCGAAAGAGAAAACCCGGGATTCCTTGTTCATTTTTATGGATGCAGAAAAGGCCTTTGATCGGGTTAATTGGTCTTTTTTATATCATACCCTTAGGAGAATGGGGTTTGGAGAAACGTTCATAAACACTATTAGATCATTGAACTCTGACATCAATGCAAAGGTCTGGGTAAATGGAGTTATGTCTTCTTCGTTTTTGCCGTTTAGGGGGACTAGACAAGGCTGCCCTCTGTCGCCATATCTGTTCAATTTGGCATTGGAACCACTCACTAGATACTTAACACAGGAACAGGGCCTCCATGGCCTACGTTTTGGTGATAGTGAAGTAAAGGTTTTATGTTATGCTGATGACATGACTATTGTTCTGTCTAATCCGGTGGAGGGTTGTGATAGACTTAAGTGTATGTTTGATGAGGTGGGTCAGTTATCGGCCACAAGATCAATTGGGGTAAAACAGTGGTTTTTCCACTGGATTTTAGCCTACCACGGAATGTTTTGGGTTCCTGGTACTGTCATTGGGAAGTAGGTGCGATTAAATATTTGGGTGTTTACATGGTCCGTGATTTAAGAAGAATGGCTGAGTTCAATATATCGAGAATACTGGAGATTATTAAAAGGGACATATTGAAATGGAGTCAGCTGAAGTTGGGATTGTGGGCTAAAGTTAACGCCATTAAAATGTTACTTTTGCCAAAAGTTCTCTATTTTATACAATCCATCCCATTGAAAATTACGACAAAGGTGATCTTCTCTGTTGATAAGGTTTTCCAGGGATTCCTTTGGGGGGGAAGGTAATAGAGCAAAAGTGCCCAAATAAATTTTGATGCATCCTGTGAAAGAGGGAGGATTTGGCTATCCGAACCTGAAAAATTACTGCAGTGCATTTGTCCTGAAAAAATCTACTTCTTATTTCTCTGGAATTAATAATTATGTTCCTGATTGGCATATTATTGAGCAAGCTCAATTTTCACCTTATGCACTGAGCGAGGTGTACTCCATGTCTAAATTGCACAGTATGAAGGTGAAATTGCCTACCATAAGCGCTACTAGGGAGGCATTACAAAGTTTTATGCAAAATAATGGGGACAATATCTGGATGCACTATGACGCGTCTTTGTGGCATAATATGGGATTGCAAAGGATGAATAAATCTTTATGCTGGAAAAGTTGGATCAGTAAGGGGAAACTTATGATTCGAGATGTGTGGCAGAATGGTCGTATGATTCCGTTTGACCAGTTGAGAGTGACCTTTGGGATTGGGGGTAGGGAGCGGGAACGTTATAGGATTTTAAAAGCCCTTTTGATTGAGAGAACAGGAATGTTGGATGACACTATGGTAGAAAGACCGTCAATGGGTGAGATTGTTCGCTCTATCCCGTATACTGTGTCTACGTATACCAATTTGATGCCACTGGATAGGTCGGTAGTGGAAGCTTGGGACAAGCTTCACCAGGCTTGAATGGAAGATCTTGACATTGTTATTACTGTGAAAGAATGGGAATACCTGATTCACGTGGGGGTACGAGCGAAAATGGATTTGGGGTTACGATACATCAGACAAAGGGTCCTTTATAGATTGTATTGGACACCGTCTAGGATGGCGAGATTGGGTCTTTTAGAAACTGATTCTTGTTGGGGGTGCGGATGTGGAGGAGGTACTTTGTTGCATATGCTGTGGGTATGCTCCAGAGCGTCTGAATTTTGGTCTAATGTTTTGATAGATTGGACATTGTGGTGGCGGAGCAACTTCAACTTACTTTCTCTTCAACAATTTTATTATCAAACGGAGGAAGGGGGGGTAGGGCCAGGGAACGAACAGACTGGATCAATAGAGTTTTGGTTGTGGCAACAAAACAAATATTACGAGTCTGGAAGTCGAGGAAGAAACCAAAAGTGGAAGAATGGTTATTGGATGTACAGACCCTATTGCACTATGAAAAAGTTTTTGAAACAGGGTAGGGAGGGTTATTATTCCCGACTTTGGGGGTCCTTTGATGAATTGTACGGTTAAAAGTCCAAAACCATGTATTTATCAGTCTGTTACATCATTTAGGGGGTTGGTTATTGGTTATTTGGAGTTGACTGTTGTACACGTTAATGTTGTCTTGTCTTGTTCTGTTTGTGGTGCGTCAAATGTTGGTAAACTGGGTATTGAATGGTACTTAGTGATTGCTATTAATTTCTATATTCTCATTAATTCAAATATGGTGCTGCATGTTTCTTGCAAATGTTATGAATTTTACTACCTGAATGTATTAAGTTCTTAAGATGACGTTACTGTTTGTTCTTTGTGTGTTATTCAAAACAACAAATAAAGTGGTTAAAAAAATATATTTTTTTAAAAAATGGTGGGGTTGTCGCGGGTGATTCTGAACCACCTAACCCTTCGGTCCCTGCGTCCACCATTTTTGCGGTTGGCTTAGCAAATTTGTCCATTGTGCCACTTTTTTTGGAAGAAGACCCTTTATGCATTATACTGCATCACTGAGAGTCTCAGCAGTCCTGACCACCATGTACCTTAAGTCGTGTATGGGCCTGGAGGATTCCCCTCCGTTCAACAATAGCCCTCCGTTCCGTCCACCAATCCCCCACTTGTTTATACACCTGGTTCCACTGGTACGAGAGTTTAGTGATCACCGCCGCACTTCCTCTGCTTTTTGTGCCCAGTCTCTCCCAGGCCTCTGGATTGTGGTCTTGCAGTGCGTTCGCAGTATAGGGCAGTAAAACAGCTTGCTCCCTCCACCACAGGTAGTGGGAGTCAGAAGGCTAAAGCGAGATCACTGGATTCACTAAGTGTTCCTCTCAGGCGTCTTACGAGGGCATGGCCACCAATCTGAGGGGGCCTGTCTTCCAATACAAGTAGGGTAGAGCCAAGTGGTCGCTACTTCGTGTGGTAGTCTTTATAGGCCTTGGGCTATACTCGATGTCTAGGGCCACCGTGCCTCGGGGCTCCACCCTTGACGCAGGTCCAGCCCTCTGTGTACGCCTCGATTATGCCGACCCTCCAGTACAGCTGGGAGTGCACAGTTGTCCGACACCATTGTATCTATCAGCATGCCCCGCTGTTGGCAACAGCTCCGCAGGATGCAGCCTTTCTGTCCATTCCTCACTGGGTGGCGTAGGGGGGCAGGGGGAGGAGAGGTCTCCCATTCTCGCCGGACACAAGCTCTGTGCAGTGCCCGGTTGGTCTGTTGGGACCATCCCATGGATACTGCAGCGCCCACAATCTCTGTGTGCTCATTGGAGCCGCAGCCAGCGTCAGGCTCCCCGCCTCTGCCGTCACTCTTTCCAGTGGCGCAGTGCACACCAGGGTCCGCAGCCGGGAGGCCCTCCTCTCCTCCCCACCACGCGGGATGGATCTGGGATCCCGGCAGTCTTCACCCGAGTGTCCATCAGAAGGCAGAGTGCCCACGAGTAACCCTCTCCTCCTGTACTCTGTCTCCATGGATAGTTTGTGCAGCCTACGCCTCCACTACACGCAGGCAATTGCTGGGCTCGCCCCCCACACGGAGGCCTTCATAGTGGCCACAGTTCAGGCCAGTACTTTGCCAGTCACGGGCCGGTTGGTTTTCAACGGATATCTCGGGCTGCACTGGGGCAATCAGGCTGAGACTTTGTCAGGCTGTGCTAGCCATCTTCGTACCCTTTCAGGGTTAGTTCTGCGTCAAGCCCTGCTCATTTTCAAGTCAAAATCTAGCCAGTAGCTTGCTCGCACACAGAGCTCACTCAAGTGCGTCCATCAGCCAGACGTGCAACAGCCCCTGCACACCCCCAAGGACGCACATTTATGATATGGGGTAGCTTAAAAGGGCATAACATCTGCATAGTAAAATCGTATGCGCCTAACAGACAACAATGGCTACTTCCAAAAGGTAGGAGAATTTGTGGGCGGAGACAGAGCTGATATTTTTATTTGGGGGGTGGGGGAGATTTTAACTGTTATCTAGACACAGATAAAGACCGGACAGGAAAAGGGGTCTCTCAAAGCCCACGATCAACACACTACCTCCATAGAATGGTGCCGGAATTAGACCTGCAGGAATTATGGAGGGAGGGGATGGTCACATGGGGACGATAGGGAATGTTCATTTTACTCTCCAGTGCTAGGGACACTCTCCCCTAGATTATCTATTTACGGACAAAGAAAACGCACACAGATTTTCCAAGATGGAATACCTAGGGAAGATGCTATCAGATCATGCCCCCCTCGTCACGTCATTACAGATAGGGCGTCGCCGTCCAGCAATACCAACTTGGAAATTATGAATGGAGTTCTTGCAGGAAGGGGCATTCAATACAGCACAGAGAGTCTTTTTCTTGGGGAACAAGGAGAGTTCAGTGGACAAGGTGAGCACTGTATGGGAAGTCCTTAAGGTAACAGCAAGGTAACAGCAAGAGGGGCATGCATATCTGAGATGGTGGGAATAAGAAAAACTCTATCCCAAAAATTAAAAGACTCAGAATAATTAGAGATATAGAGACAGATTTGGGGACAGGAAAATGTGGGTCACGACCTAGCAAGGGCTATCGCAACTCAAAACTCACACAAGAAGCTCTTTCCAAATTTCCAAATTTGACAGGAATCACTACACCAAGAGGATACATGGCTAAGGGGATAAAGCGGGTCGGTTACTAGCATGGCTGATCCGGACAGAACATCCGAGAGCAGCGATTATGCAAATTTATGATAAGAAGGGGTCCAGAATAGCCACGCAACAACAGATCAATAGGGTTTTCCAAGACACTGTACTCGAGTGAAGGAACGTGTTAGGAAGAAGAGGCCCTAGGACCTGTTAGAAATAGCGCACATGTCTAGACTGACGTAACCCCAGAGGGAGATGTCAGAAGCCCAAGTAGAGGTTGGAGAGATCGAGTGGGCGTTAAAAACAATGCAGAAAATGTGAATCCCCAAGTACGGACAGCCTTCCGGTGGAATACTATTTGGAGTATGCTGATATATTGCTCCGAGTGCCAAAGAGAGTCTACGAAGAAGCCTTTGCTCAGGGTATTCTCCCTGAGTCGATGAGAGAAGCACTGATTACGGTTCTCCTAAAACCACAGAAATATCCTACCTACTGTGGATCATACAGACCTATATCGTTACTAAATGTTGATACAAAAATACTAGGGAAGATAATAGCACTGAGACTGGAGAAAGAAGTCCTCAATATAGCGCACCCAGACCAATGTGGTTTTATAGGGGGGGCGAAATGCCTCCATGAACATTAGGAGGCTACACTGGAACATGGCCAACATTCAGAGGAATAAATGGCCTTGATGGCATTAGATGCCACAAAAGCCTCCGATTCCGTAGAGTGGCAGTGGCTATTTAAATTGCTAAAAGGAATTGGGATGGATCCCCAAATGCTGCAGTGGATCCAGCTACTGTATGCAAGCCCCCAAGCAAGGGTTAAAATGGGCGTCTGGATATCTGGAAAATGGACACTAGAAAGAGGCACCTGTCAAGGATGCTCGGCATCACCAATACTGTTCGCCCAAGCACTAGAGCCTCTGGCAGGATATTTCAGGCAATACATACATGAGACAGGGATTAAAGTCCATGGCATGCTGCACAATATATTATACGCAAATGATGCGTTAATATACGTGAGCAACCCCAGGACGAAGGTCCCGGTAATATTAGATGTACTAGGTAACTTGGAGATTATCGGGCTACAGTGTGAACAAGGAAAAATCTCTGGTGTTCCCGTTAGGATCAATGCGCACACAACCTGTGGATTAACTCCCACAATGGGGGATTCGTGGGAACTGGAATCCTTCCGCTATCTAGGAGTCACAATTCTCCATGAAATGGTGGAGACCTTTATGTTTAACACTGGTAGAGCATTGCCCAACATAGGTGACTCAATACAATTTTGGAACTCCCTACCGCTCTCCTTGATGGGGAAAATAGCCTAGTGTAAAATGGTGATACTACCCGGATTACTTTATTTTATTAATATTCTGTATAAAAGCAAGAAAGTAGTCTTTAAACTGCTGGATACCAACATAGGGGAACTGTTCTGGGTTTCGAACAGAAGTGTGACGTTAACCACTTTGCGTAGGTCATATATAGAAGGGGTACTTACCTTACCAGATTTTGAGGCCTATTATGCAACAGCCCAGCTGCAAACAAACTTCAACTGGGTGGACACGCCGGAAGGAGACTGGAGACGACTAGTAGGAAATTTTCTAACACAAAGGAAAGGGATTGAACTATTTTGGGACCCAATGGCAAATATGGGAAATAGCGAGATATACACAGTACCAAGGGAAATCTGGAAACAGACATCAGGGAAATTACAGAACCCACACCCGTAATCTGGATTTACTGTTGAGCTTTAATCCAGAGTGCGGAGGGGAATATGGACTAATCTTGACACAAAAAGTGCACGAGATTGGGGGATGTCTATGAAGAGGGGAAATTGATGCCATTCCAATGGTACGATATGCCTGAGAGGGCCTTCTTGAGTTATGACCGAATCATAAAAAGAATAGCTGCCTTATGGGAGGAGACCCCATTGGAACCAGAACATAGCTCCCTAATGCAGAGGACTGATCTCACGCCTGCACCAGCAGATGGGGAAACAAAGAAAACTCCCAGAATTAGGTGCTAAGGCAAAATGGGAACGGGATGTCGGGAAAGAGAACCCCGAAGGGCAGTGGGCCCGAATTTGGGAACAAACTTGTAAAGTGTCAAGAAATGCCAGGTTCAGGCTCATACAGTACAATTTCATACACAGAGTATACATATGACACCTTCCAGACTCCACATGATTAACCCATAACACACACACTTGCCCAAGATGTAAGGAGGCCTCAGCAGGATTCTGGCATATGGTTTGGGACTGCCCAAAGATCAGGGGAAAAGAAAAAAAAAAGATAATATATATATATATTTGGGTGGACTAGAACACCAGGATTGTTTGTGCCTTCAAAGGGGGGTGGCTCTCTCCCCCCACCCTAAGTGGATGGGGGGCACATCATCAGGTTTCTGCCCCCCCCCCTCACCCACCTGGGGGCAGATGGGCATACACATGTACACATGTTCCCATATGCCCCTAGGAAAGGGGCAAACCAAAAAATATACAACTTGTTTTGGGTGGGTGTGGGGGGCACTAAACCACCATGGAGATTTTAGTAGAAAGGGGGGTGGCCCTCCCGCCCCACCCCAAATGGATGGGGGGCATCTCATGTAGCAATCCCTGGGGGCAGATTGCTAGTGCAATCTGCCCCTAGGAAGGAGTGCATGAGATGCCCCCCTATCCACAATTTGCCCCCAGGGAGGGCTACATGAGATGCCCCTCCACCCATTTAGGGTGGGGGGGGAGGAGGGCACCAGAAAACATTGGAATGGCCCCCCAATGCATGGAGCAGTACGTTCTGTCCACCCTGGGGGCAGATGGGCACACTAATGTGCCCATCTGCCCCTAGGAAAGGGGCAAAACAAAAATTGTAAAAAAAGTATAACGTGTTTTGGGTGGGTGTGGGGGGGCAACTAAATCGCCATGGATGTATTAGTGGAAAGGGGGTGGCCCTCCCATGTAGCTAGCGCAATCTGCCCCTAGGAAGGAGTGCATATTTGGGTGGGGGGGGGTGGGAAGAGGGCCACCAGAAAACATTGGAATGGCCCCCCAATCCATGGGGCAGTATGTTTTGCTCATCTGACCCCAGGAAAGGGGCAAAATAAAAGAAAATGATAACTTGTTTTGGGTGGGTGTGGGAGGGCCACTAAACCACCATGGATGTTTTAGTGGAAAGGGGGGTACCAACAGGTGTCTTCTTTTCGGAAGTGCATGGGGTTCCCTGTTTTCCTTGGCGGCTTCGACACCCTAGGCCCAAATCTGTAGGCTGTCCACATGAGCAACATTCCTGAAAATCTGCTCTGCCGAAAGACTTGGGGTTACCCATGTTTTAGCCTATTCCCTGTGTGCCCAGGTAGGTGCACCCACACATGTAAGGTATTGTTTACCTCGGGACACCTGTGGGAACGCGGGAAGGTAGGCCATGTTTCGTCGGTGGGTGAGCAGAGTGCAATGTGCGAAAATTGAGTTTTTTTCGCCACATTTCGGACTTTGTGTGGGGTTGTGGGCAATAAATGCTGGGCCGATTCGTGCAAGTCAGACCTCTGTGGATTCACAGGTGTCCTCTTTTCGGAAATGCATGGGGTTCCCTGTTTTACTTTGTGGCTTCGATACTCTAGGCCCAAATCTGTAGGCTGTCCACATGAGCAAAATTCCTGAAAATCTGCTCTGAATTAAGACTTGGCGTTACCCGTGTTTCAGCCTTTTCCCTTTGCGCCCAGGTAGGTGCACCCACACATGTGTGGTACCGTTTCCGTTGGGACACCTGTGGGAACGTGCGAAGGTACGACATTTGTTGCGTTTGCCTGGTTTCCATAACTTTGACCCATTTACTGCTGCCCTTTGTCACATAACCCTTTCCTTTCCGCAATGTAACCTACATTTAGTCGCTTCTTTAGGCACTATACACTTTTGTAACCTGCAAAAGTCACCTAACCTTCAAAAGGTCTGCCTGTGCTCTTTCAAAAAATGTATGCTTGCCCTTCCGCACCACATTTGTTTTCCTTATTTAAACATGCTAATTACGTCTGTTTAGGCCATAAGCATAACTCCTGTGCACCATGGCTCCGTTTTTGGCTTGTGTTATTGCTTGTTTTGTGAAACATTACAAACAATGTGTGATTTCCTAACTGGAAGAGTCGGGGGAATGTAGCGGAGCATCGTTTTTCTCAAAATTCACAGAAGCCATAGCCTTCCCGGGCCAACCATTTCCAACACATACCTTTTTTTCTGTCATTTTCCTGATTTATCCCCAAACTATGGAGGTTTTTCCTACATAGTTGTTGCCTGACCTGCGCAAATCACCCCTTCCTAAACTTGGAATTTTGTCTACTTTTCAGACATGTATGCCTTTCTGTACTCCCATTCAGCTTTCCTACCCTTTTCTTCCATTCCGTCCACACATGTCCTATTGGAAAAAAAAGGCCAAAATCGCCTACCTCTCACAAAACAGTTGATAACCATATCAAAATATATTTTTTAGGTTTCCATTCAACCGGTTCTTGAAAGCTTGGAAGATGGGGAATACACAAGCAAGGAAACAAAACACAGGCTTCTTTCTACATCATTTTATTGGCATTTTCTGAAAGCCCCCAACATTTTCTACCTTTTTGGTTATTTTCTCTCACCCCCCCCCCCCTACAGCAAACTAGGAAACCTTGGTGGCGTTACGACCGCCTACATGTGGGTAAAAATAGGGGCCAAATGTGGCCGAGATTTCTCATGTAACAGAAAAGTTACAAGGGATTGAATGGCGACATACCAAAATCACCAAAAAGGCCTTGGCACGGGGGGCGGGGGGGGTGAACCCATGGCAGTTAAGAGGTTAAGGATCAGACCTCAACAGAAGCAGGGGAGGATAGGGGATTGGACTGGGGACAAATGTTGAATGAACTGATGAATACCCCTGATTTACGCCCACCATGACGGGAGACATAAGGGATCGGATCTACTGAGAATCAAATGCTAGTTTTCATTACAAATTGGATCAGATATAGAGATGTTGAGCTGTATCATTGCCACAGATCTGGCTGCTGGGCAGGGGAGAGAAGAGAATCCAGAGGGATTTAAAAAAAAGACAGTTGAGAAGGACAGTTAAGGAACAAGACACTTACCTGGGGGTTACTGCCTCCAGCGGCCCCCTGGGGCCTTTGAAAAACGCTGTGCGTTGCATGGGGGAACCCCTGCAGAGACTATGAGCACGGGAGCCGAGCTGCTGTGTCAGGTGCAGCTCTGCCGCCCCTGGGCCATGGAACCTGTCAGCCCGCCCAAGGGCCAGACCGGATGGGCTCCAGAGACATTTGTGGCCGGGCAGCGTGGCGGTGGCTGCCCGGGCCCACCAAGAACAACCCAACAAGGCGGGTCTGTCAATAAAGAAATCCTCAAGGCTGCGTATGTCAGGAGCAGCCTGGAAGGTAATGCAGAGACACGCAGCGGATGCCCGTTCCAGGAGGAAGCCCCGTGTTGGCCTTGGCGGCAAACCCGGGTGAAGAGGAGGTGGTGAAGTCCCGGGTCACTCTGTTGAGCGGCCTGGGTGTAGAAAACCTGGGCTGCCCAGCAGAGCGGCGTACCAGAAGGAGGCCACAGAGAGTGATGGTGAGCACAGCGGTGTCCCCAGAGCAACAGGGATGCCGCCGAAAATAGAAAATGCCACCCAGGAGCGGCAGTAATAGTGGGTGGGCCCCCCAGCCAACAGGGTCCATCCATGGAATTTAAAGAATGCTACGGGTCGCAGCGGTGATGTCGGGTGGGCCCACCAGTCAATTGGGCCTAGCCTAAGATAATATTTAAACCGCGGGTAGCAGCAATGACATCGGGAAAGTCCCCCAAGCAAACAGAGCCCACCCTGAAAATTAGCATTACTGCGGGTACGGCGGTGAGTGTGGGCGGTCCCCATGTGCATAGGGGGCCGCCAAGGACAAAGTGTGCAGAGTGCAGGCAGGGCAAGAGGCCAGTGCCCCGTTATATATCAGAGGGCCATCCAGAGGGCGTCAACAGCATCAGCACAGAAAAGGCCCCCACCCTGCAACCAGCACTTCACAGCCCTTCACCCAAGCCAGTGCCACAAGGACAGACCTGCAAGGTACTGTGAAGGGTTGACTGACTGCAGCAGTCACCCCATTGTGAGATAGCGTTTTATGTTGCATATATGTTCCGAGTCGATGTATATATGATATGTAGTGGTTATATGCATATGTAATTAATGCTATGTAGGGTAAATGTTTAAGTAGCGGGGGGGGGGGGGAGTAGAGAGTTGGAGTATTAGGGGAATGCCAAGTAAGGCGACTGTTAAGTAGGGATAGGAAGTTATGTAGATGGCCATTGCTGTCAATAGGGGTAGAGGGGAGGTACCCTGGCGTGAGGTAGAGGGATAGGTTGGCAGGCCTGCATGAGGCCGCCGGGCAAGACGGGACCACCCATAGAGGCCATACTCTGGCCTCACACTCCATGTGGGTGGTACCGGAGTTTGGGAAGGGGATTGGTTGCGGGAGCTCATTCTTGGGGTCCCTGAGAACCCTCCAAGCCAGGGTGAGCTGACGTGGCCGGTCCCCACTTAGATGGAGCTCACGCAGGGGAATCATAGGGTTAAGGTTTAATGGATAAGGTGCAGGGTATGTTAAATAAAGAGGGGTACCCATTAGAACCCCTATAAAAGTTAACTCTGGTGTCTGTTAGTCAAAGAATTCGGGTGTAGCCCATCTCCCGTTTTCAGCAATTTTATTTAGCAGGTGCAGCACACCTCCATACCCAACGGGCTAGGGTGGTATCCATGGGAACTGTCTCTGCTCCAGGGAAGAGCTACATGCATGTGGCTCTCTCTGTTCCAGATTATGCATCTGTTAACCAGTCTCTGTGATTGTGCTTGTGTAGGATTAAGTATACTCCTCTGTCCGCCAGTACGGTACTAAAATGTTATTTCTAGCACATTAGCTTGTCTTTGCATGCTATTGTGTCTACTACTGTATATGCATGCTTCTGTATCGAACTGGATCCACTCCTGCATGTGCCTGCTCCAGTGTGCAGTTGTGTGTATTCCAACAATATTGCTGCAAGTGCATGCAACTGTGTTCATCGCTTTCACTGTGCAAACTCCTACACATGTCGGAATGTATTGCATTCCAACATGCACCCTCCTCAGTATGCGATTCTCCCCGCTGCTTTATATCCCTACCACAGTATGGAATTCCATCTAATGACATGTGTGTTCCTGCCTGATAATGCATGTAATTGTGCCTTTTCTTTACTTCGCCTGTTCCAGGAGCGACTCGTTGGCCAAAATTGTGCCAATTTCTACTTGTGGCTGCTCCTGTATGTACTAGTCTCTGCATGAAGTGTGGCCTATTCATCAATACGCCTATATCTGCATTGAATTGTTTCTCCTTGTGTGGGTCTCCCATCAGGGCGCACCTGCTCCTGAAGCAGTGCCCACCTGCTCCTGTAGCAGTGCCGTACAGAGGGGGCAGGACTGAGCTCCAGGCAAGTGGGAGCATTTTACTCCCTATTGTTTGAAGTTGAGAATAATATTAGATCTCCTTCCTGTGGCATTGCTCGTACCACTGATCCAAACGTGTCAGAGTTGTGTGGGAGAAAACAGAGAGGCATCTATGTGTACGTTTCTTGTTTTACTGGGAGCATTTTAATTTTTGTTCCCTACTTTTAGTATTGGGGGGTGAGGGAGGGGGGGAGTGTGCGATGCGTCACTTTTCAGCAAAAACATGTGGGCAATTTCATCAGGCTGTAGATGGCTATTATTGCACACCCACATGCAGCACTTTGAAATCAACAAAGGGAGGGAGGGAGTGGGTTGAAAAAACTATCGGCTGTCAATTACGCAGGAGTTACCAAAGCAAAGAGGGCAGGGGATACATTTTTTTTAAAAAAAAGACTACTAATAAAGGAAAACGATTTACCTCTTTGCTCGTATTTACGACATCAGTTGAAATAAGAACAGTTAAAAGAAATCCTGTCGGTGCCTTTGTTTGAAGGCGGTTAGAACTAGTACGCCCGTTTAACTTGGCCAGGGCTTTTTCTCGTCTCAAAAAGCAAAAGATTCTAAAACGAAGAGAATTTCTTTCAACAGTTATCACGCCTGTAAGGACACACAACCACACTGCAAAAATGGGTGCAAGTTTGAGCAAATATCCAGAAGAGGCTGGTCGCACTGAAAAAAGCATTCACAGCATCTCAGGACAGCCGGGTTGTTGTACCTCATGTCGGTTCATGCCGAGTCCAGGACAGCACTTTCCTTGAAAAACTGCTCTCCATAAAGAGGTGGTGCTGAAGCGTCCACTAAAAGGAGTTGTCCTTAAGAGCACAACGTAGCAGAGGATACATACTTCACTGGATAACACATTTTTATATTGGACATCCTCGGGTTCGTTACTGCTTAAGAAATGTGCGGCTAAGGTTAAACACTATGCTATGAACTAGACGTCTCGGTCTTTGAAATGCATGTAGGGTCACGTCAAGACAGCCCAAGTACATTCCAGGCCTTCAAGAAAGGCTCGTTTGCAAATGTATCCATTTCCATATAGGCCAATCGGCAGCGCATCTAAAAGTTTTAAAGTAACAAAAACACGGAGAGGAAAAAAATGACCTTTATATTCTAAGCCACCACGAAATAGTATATTTCAGTCGCATCTGCCCATGTTGGTGAATGTTTACGCAGCCTATCCCTGCCAATTATTATATCTGGCGCCTCAGTCGCTTCTAGCCCATGTTGGTAAATGCTCACGTGCCCTACTTAGCCAGATATTGTAATTGAATATGTGCTTTAACGCAACCCACTACAGCTAATGCCATGCGAGACACACTCAGCCCCTTCTAGAAAATGACCATGAGCTCAATTTTAGCCTAATTTGAACCTAATTTCTCATCTGCTCATGTGTTGTACTTAACCCTCCTTTGCTAAGTGTGCGTGCTATTCCTACGACCCAGAGCCTATCACTGTGCGATATATTAGCCCCACCTGCTAATTGCTGCGTACTAATCTATAACCTAACTGTGCCAACTCAGTCCTTCACCTCAAGTGGGTGGCACCATCCTATGCTCTTGCTTTGAGCTTCAGGCTCAAATCCAGTACTCTGCCCATTTCGAATAGGTTCCTTCTTAACTAAACAGTGCTGCCATGCCAACCTCAAACCCCAAAGCATCCCCGCCAACCCACGTAAGTCACACCCTAGGCATGGCCAAAGTACATCTCACCATTCAGCCTACATCATTCCTCCCTCAAATGCTGCAGTTTAAAAACTATAAGACTCCGACTTCTATCACTACTAACAAAGCTCGCACCAATGCCACCTTAAATTCACTTTCAGGCCTAACTAATCCTAAACAGGACAACAACCCTCGAGCAACTACAATCCTTACTATTTGGCAGAGAAACAAAAGACTTAGGGATAGGACAAAAGAATCTCACTAGTAACCAATGTCAATCTGCCACTAGCCATTCGCCAGACAGCCAAACCTACACTTGTACCTCTAACCCAGCTGATTCATTGGTACCGGCCCAGCTGACTCAAACTAAGAAAAATAAATCAACCAAGCTCACAAGAAAACCATCCCCAACTAAAACTAGGACTAAACTCAATAGCGATAAAGACGCTAATAAACTCTCCCACCTTAAGGGAGCACTTATCAACGCCAGATCTGTCCCAGCACATGCCATGGATATAGCGGACTTCATTACAAGGAATGACGTAGACTTCACTGCAATTACAGAAACCTGGCTTCAACCTGCAGCTGGCCCTTCTTTGGCCCTTGCCTTCCCAGGCAGCTACTCTATCATTAGAAGGGATATAACCACTGCGAAAGGAGGCGGCATTGCTTTTATATCCAAAACAAAACTCAACATACAAGAAATTCCCAACTCACTCTTCCCATCTGGAGAGCTATTGTCCACAAAAATCACTGGTCTGCTTCCGCTTCTCTAATCTTACATCGTATTTATAGGCTCCCAGGCCCTACTTCCTCATTTGACGAAGACATAGCTGCCCTACTGGCCACTGACTTAAAACCTACATCCAAATCCCTCATCCTTGGAGATTTCAATCTAGGACTTAAAGACAGCTCGGACACTCAAGCCGCAACCTTAGCCAATACCATTGAAACGCTAAGATTCACCCTGCGCTTCGCAGGCCCCACTCATGCTAAAGGCCGCTCACTTGACTGGCTTGCTGATCATAATTGCACCACGATCATAACCAACAACAATCCTTGCCCATGGTCTGACCATAACATAATACTGTTTTCTATTAATACAGACACACAAGTCTGCACCCCTGCACGCTTTGCACCTGCAACACTGACCCGCAACCACTGCAACATCACGCCTGATAACACGTTACCACTGCTCACACCGATCACCACATACACTGTGAATACCGCTGACCCATCCTCCTTAGTAGCTACCCACAACCAAACCTTGGAACTGCAATCAACATAGTGGTACCTTTGGGCAAGCGCAAAGCCAAACCCAAGTCACATGTCAACCACTGGCTCACCCCAGAACTTAAAGACCTATGAAATAAAAAAAAAGGAATGAAGAAAGTAATTGGGAAGAAAACCATTGGTCCATAACAAACAACAATTCGCCAAATGAGCCTCTTAATATAGAGAAGCTACCATCCGAGCAAAGAGTAATGCCTACAACTCGCGTATAGAAAATGCCAATTCCGATACCGAAGAGCTTTTCTCAGTTCTGCGAGAATTAGAATCCCCATTCCAAACCCCAGACCTTTACAATAAGGACCAAGCCCTGTGCGAAAATTTACAAAAAGCCCTCAATGATAAAATCTCATTCCTCCAACTCCAAATCAATAAATATAAACGGAAACTTACCACCTTGGCTCAACCAACAATGGAACACAAACCACCGAAACTGTTCCAAGTTTGAATTTTCACTCATTACCATAGAAGAGACCACAAACATCATAAAAGGCCTCAAACCGTTGCGTTGCCAGGGGGGACATCTGCCCTGCCACGCTACTCAAAGATGGCGCAGACAACCTGGCACCTTTCATCACTTCACTTATAAACAAAGTACAACAAAGTACCAGACAACCTCAAGGAAGCCTGGGTACTTCCCTTTCTGAAAAAAACAACCTTAGACCCTAATGTGCCAACGAACTACAGGCCTATCACAACGGTACTGTTTCTTCTAAAAATACTAGACAGGGTAGCCTATTTGCAAATCCCAAAATACCTTGAAACTCACAACCTCCTGGGCCTCCAACAATCTGGCTTCCTCCCTGGCCATGGCACGGAAACAGCCTTGGTAGACCTAAAGACCCAAATGGATCCAATAAGAGACAGAGGGGACCTAGCCATTCTGCTCCTATTGGACTGCTCAGCAGCATTTGACCTAGTAAATCACAAGATCTTATGCCGCCACCTAGCTAACTATGGCCATTTCTCAATTGACGCTATTAATTAGAATTAATCGTTCCTATCAAACCGTCCCATGAGAGTCTTCTCATCCACGGCGGCCGCTCGCCCCGCCCCAGTCACCTGTGGAGTGCCTCATGGGTCTTGCGTATCCCCTACGATGTACAATGCCTTCACAAAACCGCTCTTTGATAGACTAGACATTTGGGTGTCACATATACAAATTATGCCGACAATACCAAAATTCTAATCCCCATCACAGGTGACTACGACACTGATTCCAAAGTACTCAATGCTATCTACCTTGCCATTCAAGCTTGGATGGCCCTAAACGAGCTCCGTCTTAATGACGATAAGACAGAGATCTTGATTACAGGTAGCCCTGCTAAACTTAAGAGCCTTCCATCATCCTACCAAACCTTAGACATAGATGGCAACTGCATTACAGAAGCCAAAGAAGTCAAGACGCTGGGGTTGTACTTTGAGTAATCACTTACCCTCTCCTGGCAAGTCAACGCCATCACCTCGGCCTCATTTTATACCGCCAAACTCATCACTGCCTGCAGACCGTACCTCACGGTGGAGAACTGCATCACCTTGGCCAGAGCCCTAATCCTCTCCAGGATAGACTACTGCAATGCCAGATTCGCAGGCACTTCAACAAAAAACATCAAGAAGCTCCAAATTGTTCAAAACAATGCGTTCAGAGCAGCACTCGATATCCCGAAGTCAGAACACACATCTTCATCCAGAAGAAACATCCATTGGCTACCAGTCAGAGACCGCATTACATTTAAAGTACTCTCCCACACACATAAATGTCTCTCAAACTCTGCTCCCCGCTTTCTGTCTAACCTTATCGCCAAATCGCAACTAGCCAGACCAACCCGCTCACCCTATTTAGGGCAACTGACCACACACAGATACATAAGGCAAAAAGCAGGGGGATCTAGCTTCCCCGTCATTGCGGCCAACTATTGGAACTCCAGGCCCACGGAACTAAGGACTGACCCCTCGTTATGGTCCTTTTGCAAAAAAATAGAAAACCTGGCTTTTCAACCAGGATATCAAGAACTAACTTGCCCCACTCTGAGGAGTCTCAGTTCGGCCCATCTTCACGGTAACTTACGCCCATGCATATGCGCCGTCAAATTCCTACTACTTGACCTTTCTGTAACATGACTATACCCACATTGTAACGAGAGTGTTAAACTGTATTGTATAACTATGTAACTGTATATATTGCAAATGGTATAACCAACTAAGGCCCTCTAATGTAACCATATTCTTAAGTTTGAGCGTCCAGATGCCCGAGGGTTAGGTGCGCTATATTAATGTAATAAATTCAGCAATACAATTCTAACACCTGTAGAGCCTATGTAGAATATGTCAAAACACCCATAGAAACCACGCAATCGAAGCATATAAAGAGCTCAAGCGATAGATGTAGAACAGACATATTTGTTTATTGAGTGATTTATAAGAGGTTGCAAGCAGCCACTTCGGTATCAGGTGATAATATCGCCACATATATGGTCACCGTAAATAATATTGCCGGGAAAATGTCTTGCCGATATTATTTGGGTGACCATATATATGGCGACAGGGGCAAAAAAAAAATATTTTAAAAAAAATCATAACAATTTGGGGGCTGCGGGGGTGTCCCCTGCATGTTCCATGCAATAATGTCGCCACAAAAAACGTCAATTTTTCGGCGATATTTTTGCATGGCGATATTTTTGTGGCGACATTATTACATGGAACAGCCACTTCAGCATGCTAAGTTTGCAGATTTCCTTTGGTAATTAACAAGTAACTTAAACATCCTCTTAGCAATCAGCTTACCAGTGTCACCTCTCAGACACACTTGCCAGCCCTTAAGCACATAGTGCGACCATAGACCCACTGCAAACTCGAATACACTTCCGAACCTCAATAAAGAAACCCTCAGAACCTCAATATACAACGCTGAAAGACCTTCAAACCCTGCCCCCTAACAACTCTCAGTGCCCTAGAACCACTAGTCCAAAGCTGCTAGCCTTCAGAGAGTTTGAAATCCTCCACTGCCAGCCCCGAGGGCCACTCAAACCCCAACCCTTAACAGCCAGAGATACTAAGGCCCCAAATGCCACAAACTCTACCAAAATGTAATGTTCACTGAGCTGAAGTGTGGTACGTTTAGTGGGCCCAGAGGTCTCCCAGTTTGCAGATTGCCAAATCCCCAAATATCTTAGGTAGGTCTTGCTAAGTGCTGAAGGGAATCTCACCATTACACTTTGACCGGCTTGCCTGATAAGCATCTGGTGGTGCCCGAGGGCATAAGGATGAGTGCATGGAAGGAAAGAGATTCAAGACCCGACCTCTCGGGGTCCAATGGCTGCTCAGTGCGCATCACTACTGGATTTTCCTACCTGCACACCATGGACGACTGAAGCTGTTGTCCAGGGACTAGAATTTAGGCCCAGTCACCACTCACTCCTGCACTAGAGTGTCCAGTTCCAATGTGGAATCATTCTGCTACTGGGACATCTCCCACAATGAAGCCCTCATAATAGTGTCCTTTCTAGGTGTGCCTGGCAAACTTCTATCAGAGCAAGGAACGCATGCCTCTCTCCCCACTTAGAGAATCCTACCCGAAGCAGCGACCAGAAAGCAGCATTCCTCCTCTACACACATTAATTCATTTATTAGGCACTTAATACCAGAGAACAGTCTGTAAGCACGGGACCAGGATTCGAGTCCGTTTTGCTCGGTTGTCTTGCTTCCAAGACAAATGTGTTGCCCCTGAGCTATCCTCCTGCCACACAAGGTAACTTCTGTTCGCTTACTCTTTGGTTAAACAGGAAAAGGGCCCACTATTTTATTATAAGCCAAGACAGCTCAGTCTTCACTGCTCTGCAAGCAAGCTACAGCCTATGCTCTTGCCCTGGTTAGAATAGCCATAATTACGGCTGAAACGTACTTCCTGTTATTTCCCGTTACCCCGATCTTCCAATTACACTACAATTCTTTCCCTCAAGGTGCTCACCCAGTTCGCAAGGTTTGTTTGCTTCCTGGATCACTCTTCAGCCGGTACTCGCCTTTCGCATTTTTCTCAATGGCATTCTACAAGCATCCCTACATCAACAGTATTTTGATACTGTATGCTAAGACCCAAGCTGGCACACTCCAATCTTAAAGCGCCCGCTGCTCTCGAGCTAGGTACGTGCTATAAGCAATCAAATGAATAAATCTGCCCGGACACTTTGGAATGAGCCCTTGTACACGGTTACTAAACTGACAACCCTAGAAGTTGGTACGCCATTAATAACAACTAAAAACCTTGACACAAGTGTCTCAGCAGCCTTTGACAACACGTGGATAGATGCATCAGAGCCTCCAGAGTAGAGTTCCTTGTTTAAGGCTGCAAGTATTTGCCCCTAATCTCCCATTCCCATTAGGTTGGTACGTCCTCAATAGAAACAGCACAATAAAGCTGTATTCGCTGTAACAAATTAATGTGACAACTGCTGTGTTTGTATCACCTCCCTACAACAATCACAGTGTAACTAAACTGTGACTGGCTGTTTTTCAGTCACATTTTCGCAGCTAATAGCCCCAATATAACTCACCACTAAGCTACCTTTTGTGGCAATAAGAAATTAAATGGAGGAACAACACGGTATGCTTCCGAGATCAAACCTTCTGGGGACTATTCATCTCCTGCTTGTAGCCTACATACGATTGGCTAGCTTAACGCATTCAATGTTGTCTTCCTTTTGTAGAAACCTTCCACCCATCACTTTTGTGGTCAGTTTGTTTCTCCTTGTGAGAGAGGGTATGCCCAGACGTGGGTCCCTTGCTCGCTGCGCCACAGGGAACCAGGCTGCACCTCACTGAGGAGGTTCAACCAGGCCGAAACATGTCTGGGGTTGCTTGGTTTTCTGTGCAGAGGGAACCTGGCCTAGCAGTTCGGGCTGGGCTGCTACCTTCGGTGGCGGCAGCTGCTGACTGATTTGCACATGGCTGGTCCCCTTTTGCAATGGCGCAGACGGGCTAAAAAACGGTGGTGTGGAAGGTTGGCCCAGAGCAATTGCCAGTGGTTTAGATTAATTCGAAACCTTCCACCCATCACTTTTGTGGTCAGTTTGTTTCTCCTTGTGAGAGAGGGTATGCCCAGACGTGGGTCCCTTGCTCGCTGCGCCACAGGGAACCAGGCTGCACCTCACTGAGGAGGTCCAACAAGGCCGAAACATGTCTGGGGTTGCTTGGTTTTCTGTGCAGAGGGAACATGGCCTAGCAGTTCGGGCTGGGACCTTCGGTGGCGGCAGCTGCTGACTGATTTGCACATGGCTGGTCCCCTTTTGCAATGGCGCAGACGGGCTAAAAAACGGTGGTGTGGAAGGTTGGCCCAGAGCAATTGCCAGTGGTTTAGATTAATTCGAAACCTTCCACCCATCACTTTTGTGGTCAGTTCCTTTTGTAGATATGCATTGTACTATGTAACTAAGCATTCTGTCTGTAACAGAGCCATGCCGCCTTTGGGCTGCTTCGCGCTATATAAATGTGAATGAATAAATAAACACCCACAATTACCAGAAGCTACGTTTGATTTCTCAGGCCAACTTGTGCCACACTAACATACCTATGTGAAATCCCTTGTGTGTACAAGGAGAATTAGCACATGAACAGAAATCATTTAAAGCATAATAGGTCACATGTATTTGGCAAAAGGTTATTCACACCATCCCATATGGAAGTCAGAATAGCAGCAATCTATGTATTAGCTCCTCATTCCCCGCTGTTACTGCCGGATTACTGGTTGGCCCATCAATCTTCATTATTATAACTATGTTGGTTGATTGCAGGGCTCTTTCAGCACTTTTATGTCAAAGTGCTGAACAAAGAAAGGACAGGAAGAAGAAAGAAAGCAATGGGGGAGAGACATGAACAGACACAAAGTGGGAAAGTAGGCAGATAAAGCAAGAAAGAAAAAAGATGGCATTTGTAGAGGTTAAGCAGACAGAGGGTAGACATCGAAGGTAGGCAAAACAAACATGACAAGTAGAGACCGAATATACATAGTTGTAGGGGCATATTAACCATGCAGGACCAAAACATGTAACACTAAACGTAATAAACAGATGGAGAATGGGAAAAAAAAAATTATGTGCAACTGGCAGGATCTAAATAAACATTTGATGAACAAGAGCTAAAAGTAGCTCCTGTGCATCAGGAATCACTTAGTGCACAGGAGCTTCCAATGGGACAAGGGCACAGTGTGTCATAATTCTAACGTCTGCATAAGAAGCAAACTTTAATGTTTTATTTATATAATGATATTATGATTGGATTACGAGGTAATGAGCGCTCTGGTGAAAAATCCAGAAGATAACAGTGGATAAGAAACACAGAATGCTGCACTCCTATAAAACAGTAGGTTAATCCCAACCTACAAACATATGTAAAAACTTGGGTATGTATATAGGATGTGCGCTGCCCACCTCAGTCAGTGCTAAAAGTAGGTGATAGTTCAATAATAACATTTTAGAATAACATCGTTCCAATCTTAACCCAAAAATAAGAGTTAATTCATCGAATTTAAGAAAGCTTGATCTGGGCCAACCAATTTTATTTGTCACAATTTAGAAAATGTGAAGGCCCAATCTTAGCCAACACGTGTTTCGACCATCCTCAGTCTTTTTCAAGGCGGGTCTATATCAAATGTACAGTTAGATTATGTCTAATCATTCATAACAAAATAGACAAAAAAAATATGAAAATCGTGAAAAACATGAACTCACAAAAGAACATCAAAATAAATTGGTTGCATAACAGGGAGGGAGAAGAGAGAGGGAATATAAGAATACCATATTAAACAGGAAATATTCAATAAAACTGAAACGCATGGTTTTGCAGTAAAATCAATTAAAATACAACCAATCACATTAGAAGACATCGTTTAGGATCAGCCATGGAGTCGTGATGTCAAAAATGTTGAATGACCATAGGGAAAGAAACAAAAATGAAATGAAACACCTGTTAGGTATGGCAGACTGCTGCATTCTTCATTATTCTTGTTCATATAATGCGCATCCATGCCAAGTGATACTTATAGTCTCGTCACGTAAGTGCTTTTAAGCCTGTGTAATATGATTGTTCAAGAGTGACCAAAATAACAGTACATGTCAAAGCCCCAGATATCACGTGATCAATCCATAGGTTTGGTGACAGGGTAGGTGTTTGATCCCAATGCAGTACCATTGACAAATGATCCCGGGTGTGCACATTCTTAAACCATGCAAATTTTGCTTCTTGGCTAATCGTACCCCTAAGAACCCAGACAACATGCATTGTGTGATTCGGGTAAATAAATAACATGAGTAGAGGAAATAACCTGATTTGCTGAGTATGCAAGGACAACTGGTAATAGGCTTATATTGCACTTTGCAGCTCTGTGTAATGTAGGAAAGGAATGATAGGGGCAAGACTATGGTAAACATATGTGTCTTAAATATGTACCATATGGAACAAGGATGGTTGTAAATACCTTTGTTGTTGTCGAATATTATCTTGCAGAGGGTCTCCGGGGCGAATTGTACATCTTAATATCATAAACGCCCACGTTGAACATGTTGTCAGAGTCTAGTGTTATAGAACATTTGTGACTCCTGAAAATCAATACACGAGAAAATGGAAATAATGGGCACCAGTGAGAATCAAGGTTTGTGGTACAAAAATAATGATGCTGAAAGCCAGACAAATTGAAAATATTTACCAAGGTCTCTGATGTGCTAACTCGATTGTAAACACGTTGACACACTTTGCGTTCCAAATATCGTCTGACGCGCTGTGTGTGGACTGAGTCCACCGAACGTTAACAAAACCCAAATATCATTCACTTCAATGGGTCGTAGTATGCGTGTGTCCAAGACCAGTATTTACTAAACAGAGAGGATGCCCTATATGCTGAAAAATTCAATGCGTTTCAGAAAGCACATGCTGAGGACCAGAGAGTGTGTTCTTATTAAAAATATATCATTTTATTCTGTTACAATTTCATAAAATAGATCATTTTTGAACAATAAGACAACAATTCATTTCCAAATCAACATATATTTTTGTGAACACGTTTTTTTGTGCAAATAGCGCATTTTTGTGTAGACATTTCTCCTATGTGTATATCACCAACACACCATTCTACCATTCGTCTTCACAATCAAATCTAGTTTGTATAGAGACATTCTAAATAACTTTTACAGTAGCATTATTCCTACTTTGACAGTCCACCATTATGTATCAACTATAAGTAGCCAAGACTATTCTAGTAGTATGCCTCTCATCATTGGATTTCCTTTTGTATAGTTTCGACTTGACATCAATTGGCCAGATTTTACAGAACCATTGGTCAACGTCTTCTTCAGGATTAGTAGACTTATTCAAAGGCTTTATCAGTACTACAACATATAAAACAACAACACCATGATTTAAAACATTAAATAATGCTTAAAAACATAGACAAACAACATTGTTAAAAAACACAATCTCTGAGCTCCCTCAGTATGCTACTGTTATTTCATAAATGGGGAGCAAACTTCAATTTTGTTGTAAACTCAGACCCAAGATGCTCGGGGTTAGTGTAACCTCCTAATGCAAAAAACAGGGGTAAATGAATTACCATTGTTAAAATTGGGCCACTAAGTCCCCAACTGTTTTCAAATAAAAACCAAGAAAACCCCCTTACTGTACATTCCTGTCAGTTCAAGCAATTATAAGCCCCCAAAGGATGCACCATACAGAGGGCCAGGGTTAAAGATATAAGTATAGCAAGGCAATCTCATTTGTACCTTTAAACGTCCATTTAGAAAAAGTTTTCTTTTTGCAGCTTTGCAAAACGTTCCGATTCCTGTGGTTTCCCACTGTGTCTTTCCACTAGTGTTCAGTAAGCGAGTGAAATATTTATAGCTCCACCTCAAAGTCAAAGTACTCCACTAAATACAATTCCTGTGAATATAATAGTATAAAATAGATAAATGTTAGCTGAAGCATGGTGTGTCTCTAGTTAGCAAAAAAACAGTGTTGTACCGTATCTGATTAACAAGGACGGTATAGTACCGTTGTGCTTTTGGTCTTTCCAGTGCTAGTGTTGATTTCTGCATAGGAAAAAAGTAATTTTACCTTCAATACGTTTCTACCGAGCTGGGGCACACTTGCTTCCCTGCTACTGAATTCGCTCAACAGTAAATAACTACCAAGAGAAAGAGGAGGGAAGAGAAGGAAGAATAGTGGACTTATTATTTCTAATGTGTGAAACTACATATCCCATAATTCCATTTCCATTTCCTTAACAGAATTAATCCGAGAAAGGGTGCTTTAAGTCTTTTAGTGATAGCGTAGATTTTTACATGAAAACGGTCATTTTACCTTCAAAAAGTGTTCCAGCGTGCTGGGACATACTTGCTTCCCCGCTGTCAAATTCACCCACCAGTATTAGACTAAAAAGGGAAGGTGGTGGGAAAGAAGAAGAAGGATAGTCAATGGATTTAGCCCTTTGTTTAGCATCAGAATTTGTATGTGAAAAGGGGTCCTAGGTTAGCTTTCCTTGAATGCTGGCTTCAAAAAGAAGGGCCTCGCCTACTCAGGAACACATGAAAAACAGCAGAGAAACAAAACCGCAGCAGTCAGCTGTTCCAAACTGGACATTAGGTTTACTTCCTGCTTCCTTTTAAAGGGGAACTTGCATTCTAATCTGCCAATCGGGCAACTGCTCCTTCAAACATACAAGGAGATAGAAAGAGGACTAGGCATTGCCTCAGTCTAACCCAAGCTCAGGGTACACTCACAGAAACAAAAAATGGACTATTTCTTCAAGATGAATTTAGCATTGGCGCAGTATAACCCAAGCTCCGGGTACAGTCATAGAAACAAAAAATTGACTATTTCTTCAAGATGAATTTAGCAAAAACGCTCTCTAATGCATAAAGATGCAATGCGATAAAGGCTAAAAGATAAGGGCAACCCAAGTTAGTAAAAACAAATAATAAAATAAGAAGTATAAACATTAATGTAGATTTAAAAAAAAAAATTAAAAAATTTGAAAAACGAAAATAGATTGAATAAAATAAACTGAATAAAGCAGCCCAGCTAGCGGTAATCCTCAACCAGAGTGGAAACCTTACGATAGAATAAATAAATACTAAAGAGTCTTAAGGAAAGGATCTTACGTTTGAAAAAAGATCAGTATTGCCTGCAATTGAATAAAGGCGCTTTGTGAGCAGTAAATAGGGTGTTCACATTTGTACATATGCAGGGCGCCTAGGCATGACCTCAGTCGGAGATTCATTGTCTTACCTGAGGGTTTGTATGGACGTCGTAACAGGCTTCAATGCCTCTGAAGGAATTCGATGTCTGTGTGTAGTGGAAGGCCGTGTGCTGTGAGCGGATGTAATCATGTGACTGAATGTTCTTTAAGGGTCAGGTGACCCATCATACATTACGTAACAGCATATCATGTTGTGATGAATGAAGGAACCGTGGCAAAGTGCTGCCGTAACTTGGTGATAATATAACATGACGTTTGGTGTCAACCACAAAATATCGAACGTATATATGTATTATATACAGACTCATACGATTGTGATGTTGATGTTACATTGGTAAAAAGACATAACTTGTGTCGTGCTGATAAAATGCTATGTTAAGTTATGGTACGTGTTAGATGCTGGTAATAATTCATAATTGAAATGTGAAGTTCAAGAAGTTCAAGAATTTCGTATAAGGTTCAGATAAAAGAATACTGCTGTGGGTATTTACCTGCATTGGGAATCAGCATACACCCACCTTATCAGGAAAATGATAAAATATTTAATAACAAATAGTGATGTGCACCATAGAGTGGGGCAGACCAAACAGTTTTTATTTACAATAACAAACCATGACAAGACAGAGAGCCCTATCACAATCTACGTATATAGTTTGTTGGTTTCCAAAACCTGTGTCCTAAATAATCGGTCAGGGTTTCAAATGTGAAACGCATATGTCCAGTGTATATGCCTGCCACATTTTGAAGAAAACCTCATACAAAGACATTCAATTCATGTTCCTGGTTAAGGCCTAAAGAAGTACATCTAAGTTTACAAATCATGCGTGCTTCTAACTGTCGTAGTAATAGCTGACGATCTCCACCTCTGGCATGTGAGCATGCTTGCTGTAATCCAACGAATCGAATATCTTTGTTACTGTCCCATTGATAAGTTTGCCAAAGCGTTGCAAATAGTAGCTTTGGGTCCTGGCTGTTAAGGTTGGAAAGATGCTCCCATATCCTAATCCGAAGTTCTCGTATAGTACTACCTACGTATACTTTCTTGCAAACGCATTGGATGGCATAAACAATGAATTTGGATTTACAATTGATGAGATCTCATATAGAAAATAACAAGCATGATGGCATACAAATTTGGTCACTGGTGACCGTGCATATTGGCAGAAGCTGCATGTACCACACTTGTGGAAGCCAGAGGGGCCGCTCTTAAACCACCCAGAATATTTGCGGGACTCAGATTGTGGTTCAAGGGAAGAGGGACTGAGTTGATTTCTGAGCGTCTTGTGCATGGTAAAAACCAGCCTGGGTTTGTGAGAAATGTATGGTGTCGGGTCTGGATCTAATTTGTGAAGATGCCAATATTTCTCAAGTAGCTTGAAGAGCCGATCACTATCCTGTACATATTTGGTGATAAAGATGGTCTCATAAGTGGACAAATCTAGCTTGAAGTGGAATGCTCCAACAAGGAGTCTCTAGAACGTACATTGGTTTTGTGCAATGCTTTATTAATACAATGGGACGTGTACCCTCGTTCCTTGAACCTTTGCTGAATACGTTTACATTCCTGTTTTATTTATATAAGATTTAAATAGCTTGTAGGCGTGTATGAATGCTTCTTTTATACACAGTTTCAAATACATAGAGTTTATGTGCCATGGATATATTTGTAATGCATCGATTGGCCTGGGGAGTCAAAAGTAGCTCTTGGAGTTAAGCTAACCAGGTTCTTCTAGGGTACAAACAGGAGCTAAATAGCACCCAGCCATTTCAAACCCTGATACTAACAATTCTTCCACTTTAATATGTATGCCCAAAAGTCCAGTCTTCCAAATTACATACACCTGTATGTCCGCAAAATGACAACTGTTCTGCCAGAGTACATGGATGAATAGTGGCTAAACCATCTACTCAGACCCACACACTAAAGTAATGCTAATAATAAAGATGAAACGGACACAGCCCGACAGGTGGGCGGGCAGAGGGCAGGCTATACTCTTCATGAGAGGTGTGAGCTGTTAACAATAGCAACCCAAACAAGAAACTTACGTACAAAGGTTCCAACATTTAAAAAAAATCCAAATAAGGTTCTAGAACAATTTAGACTTTTAATCAAATATAAATGCAAGCAACTAATCAAAAAACACTAGAAAAACCCACCCTTGTAAACAACACACAGACAGCAGACTTGCGTGAAAGGGCACCCTGGGTAGACGAGCAGGGAGTCCAGGCAATCAGATTGAGCAACAATGTCAATGTTCAAAGTTATGTTCTTGAAGAAAAAGGGATAGGAGGCTTAAAAGCCTTGTCACAAAAGTAGACACTTTGTGCAGGGCTTTTTTCCAGTGACTTTATTCTTGTATTTGGCACTTATCATCGAGATGGTCTTGTTGGCGCTTTTGCCATAGCTGAGACTGCATTGAGATGTTAAGAGTCGATGCAATTCCACTGGCGGTCGGCTTCAAGTCTGTTTGAAAGTGCTTACGATAGGTTAATCGAATCAGCATTCGAGATACGAGACAATGGCTTCCAATCACTCCAGTGCAGCGGCCAAGTCAGTGTTGTGATAGAAAAGAAAGAAAAATGAATGTTATAAAATATCTAGTTTGATACAATATAAAGAAATGGAGTGCTGTTTTAGGAATCAAATAAGTATTACTGCTGCTATATTAGTTTAGGCCAGGCCAATATAACTTTCCACTGGTCTGATTAGGTGCTAGACTTCATCTTGAATATTTTTAAACACTTGCATTCAAAGACGTACTTCCTCTTGACATTCATAAGCAAGAACGTTCGTTTGCATTACCCAGACAATGTATGGGAGGGTTGTTTCTTTCAACTGTGTCCGCATATAATTGCAGTGGTTAATACCAGCTGATCACTGCCTTGTAGATGAAACTAGATGAGCCATAGAAAATCTTTTATAATAAACCTGCAGCTGCGGAAAGGCATGTGGGCTGTATCGCACAGGGCCTGGAGAAGCAAAAGGGTTAAAGTTCTTCTTCGAAGTTCTTGGGATAAGCAGGAAACTGAAAGAGTACTCCTTAAGGATGAATGAATGAATGTGGAAGCCCAGGCCTCTTGCACAGGCTTCAATTTGTTTGAAAATGTAGAAGAATTGCTGCAATCTTGAATGATTGATTGATTTATAGAGCGCTTTATGCCAAAGCGCTGTACATTGTAACAACAAATACAGAGAAATAACAACAATTAACATTGTGAGCAAGAATTACAGCATGAATCATGGGCAAGCTCGGGTTGGATTTTGTGTGCAGAACCAGTCCTCTTGATCTCCGTTACTGGTTTTGCATTGCTGCTATTAAAACATTTACCAAGCCTGCCTCATTCATCATTTGGATCATGTGAATGGAATTTTCCACAACAGCGGCAAGACAATCGCGCTGCTGGGTTGAGTCTAAGAGGCAGCGAGTTAGATGGCTTCCAGAAGTCTAGTTGTCGTTCAAGTCACTTGCTCTCACAATGTTGAGCTCACAATCAGGCCGAAACTAGTCGGTCCGCTTGAAGGGGTCGAGTCAGTGTCTGGATGGCTCGAGATGAAGCAAGTGGTTTGAAGTTCCCTCAGCATACCTAAAGCAGCACTGTACGCCCTGTTGTAGCTTGAATACAAAGCACAGTTGATCGGGCTCGAAGGGGTCTCGGGGCAGTGAAAAAGGTTTTCTGCTCCATCTGGCCTTCTGAGTGGCTGGGAGTCCAGATTCAGGGGCTCAAGGACAAAGCAAGTCCTTCTGTTCTGCACTCCCCTGTTTGCTTGGCACTTACAGGGGATTCTTCACCTCCAGTGAACAGGAGTGTTTTTCCAGTGCAGGCAGAAGAGAGGCATTTGTCAAACGGCAGTTCACTCCCAATGTTTCATCAGACGTTTGGGTCAGAACCATCCTCTACCTTGGTTGCCTTCTGTCTTTATCACACTGGTGGAGGACTTTGGAACTGTATGCACTTCAAGCAGACACCCAGTGAATTCTTCTTGTTCTACAAGAATTAAAGAGGAATGAGGGGTTACCTCTTTCTTATAACTGCAAAATGTTACGGAAATTGGTCCAAAGCAAGCCTGCTGCGAGTGGTCCAACCTAGGCAGCTGTAACAAGTGCCCTTTGCCTTCTGACATCACATCAAGAGTGCCTTGCCTTCAGGACATGGGGGGTGGGGGGGGCAGAAAGAGATAGAGAGCCCCGACAGAAACCAAGATGGTGAAACCCTCATCTCAGTCCTACTCTCCCTACCTCTGCCCTGTTCTTAGGTCTACTGACTTCAAAAGGACTCCAGTGGTCAGCACACTGGTGTGGGATTGGCTTTGTTATGCCAGTGCTGCCTTTGAATCCACGATTCCCAGGAGGACTCGGGGGGGGGGGGGGGGGGAGTGGGGGGGAGTTCTTTGCCCCAAGGGGAAGATATTGTCCTTCCAGCAGGTGGATCAAAGAGGTAACATCCTGCCCATTGTTCTACAGGGCAGCTGCAGAAACAGGCAGACCAGACAAGAATATACATCAGTCCGGTCATAGCTGAGCCCTGCTCACAGAGCGGACACAAGAGCGATACCAAATTGATGTGGCTGTATAATAGTGTACTCTGTAATAAATCAGACACAGAACACAAACAAGAGGATACTGTTGAACTAATTATTAGATTAACCAAAAATAAAATCCAATATGCCCTATTCATACGATAACTTCCCTATGCTAAAGTAACCCCACAATAAACGTTTCTCAGCGCTGGGTGGGCTATGGGCTCATTCAGCCCTGTTTCGAAATCTTCCTTTCACTCCATGCAGGGTTTTTAGTTTCTCAGCCCCAGGTCGGCCACGGGCTTGTTTCACTCAGTTTGATATTGGTTTCTCTGCCCTCCAACCAGTCCCCCACTGTAGCTGCATGCTTTCTTTCTGGCAGCAGGACTCGGTACTACAGTCTGCATCCCTGGCTCCTGTGGATCTGCACCCTCGTTTCCTCTGTGCAGTCGGTTGTTCGGTTCTTCTTCCCGTTCAAAACTTTGGTGTCTATGCAACGAGACACCGGCTCTTTGGGGTGCTTCTCTGCTCGCTTCTCATCTTAGTTGCCCCTGCCTGGTTGGGGTTCCTGCTTTCGCCGAAGCGGCAGTGTTCCTGCAGAGCCCTCGGTCTCCATCACACACATCCTCTACATGGCTCTACGTCCTTCGTCAGACAGACTGCCTCCCCTCCTCTGTGTGAGCTGGCATTATGCGTTCTCTGGCAGATTATCTCCAAATCAGCTGGTTTCCTGTTGGTTTTAACTCCATCCCTGGAGTAAAGAAGAGAGGTCCACTGGTCAGCGGCTTCTCCAGGAGGTGGTTACAGGTACATATCAGTAACCAAGCCATCCTTCTTAAAATGGGCCCTGTACATTAACATCTTCCATTTCCATATAGCCAATAAACATTGGGGTCTTTGAATGGAAGGGAGGTGGGATGGAACCCTCACTTAGGCGTTCCTAGTCCCAAAGGGGGTGGGTGGCTTCCCATTGGGGAGAATGTACACATTCGCTGGATTTGCACACAGCTCTAAGTAATCACCATGCCACAACCAGGCACAGCATATATTTAAAAATGTATGTGCTACCAGGCCGACTAAGCTTATAATAATTAGGTTTGGAAAGAGGTGCAGAAGATTAAAAAGCTGCTTCATCCTGCAGGAACATTGCGTTCCAGCTGATGCCAGGGATGTAGCTGGGACTTTTGAACCTGCCCTGTGCCACTGCAGGCCTGGGGCTGAGGGCGCCTGGAGGCCTTCTCAGCAAAGATATACATTTTTACTATAATTCTGGCATGGAGCATTTATGAAAGGGGATCCAATTAGCAGGCCTCCCTTTCAGAACAGAATTACTTGCATCAATTTATGTTAATAAAAATCAAAAAAGCTGTACCCATCTTGCCCTCGCCAGATGGACATTCGGTCACACTGCCCTATGGTAACATGACGGAAAAATAAAAGCCATTAGCCCTGGGTAAATGACAAGTTGGTGGCAGTGCCTTCTCTCCAAAGTACTGTGGTAAGCCCATGAGTTGCGTGTTGTAATAGTATACAAATAGATCACCACGGGGTATGAAGAAAATAAAACCTCCCCTCCAAAGCAAAAGTGTCTCAGAGCACAGGTTGGAACACAAACTGGAATAAACATGATATGTATGGGTTTTACGTGAGACCTTGAGCATCCATGGACTTTGCACCCCTAGAATCAAGTTTTTGGAATGTAGATTCCATTAACGGCTTGATTTCCAAAATCTAGGCATTTGTAAGCCAGAAAATCAACCAAACTGAACATATCAAACAAAATGCGAGAAGTTGGGAGTGCCCATAGATGAGGAGACTGGGGGCGACACATAATGGCTAGGAATTCCATTTGTATCCAGCTTTCAGAGACTCAGGTAAAGAGAACGTACAGATGGAAACATAATGCTGGACAATCTGCATTGTATAGCTACAAATATAAGTGCCAGATGCTGGAGGAGCGTGCCGTTAACAGGGCATATGGGAACTCCCCCGCCCTCAGAGGCTTATGGTTGTAAGTCAGAACTAAAATGGAGATGCATTTGGAAATTCCAAATTCGACACAACTGACTACAGGTACCACAGATGGCGGAGAACAAATTACTATTCTCTGAGCATTGGGGCATTACTATTCTCTTAGCATTGGGTTCCATCTGTCATGGTGACCCTATGGAACGCAGAGATTGGCTTACTAAAATTAGTCACATCCTTACCATGGAGAGGCTGGCAAATATTTGCAATGCACCCAGACATCCCACGAGGGTTTGAGCCTGAGACTACCCCACGAGGGGGTTAATGCAACCAGAGAATCAGGTGACTTTAGAGGCCAGACAGCCCATGAGGGGCTGAGTATGGAAATACCCACGAGGGGGTTAAAGCCATATGATAACCAGATGACTTTAGAGGTTGAATAGCCCATGAGGGCTGAGCCACAGAATACCTCACAAGGAGGAGAATGCAATACTGTATCCAGACTACCTAAAGAGTCAGATAGTCTACAATGGACTAAAAGACTTGAAAAGTGCGAGGAGTTTAAAAGATGTGGCGAACAAGAGACTTAATTTAAATCAAGATAATCAGGACTCCTCAATATTGTTGTTGCAACCAAGGAACAGGTTTAGAGAACTAGCTACTCCTATATGGAGATTAACTTTTTGAACTAAGAAGAACGCTTGCATGGCGGTCCCAGGCAACCTTTTCTAAGAAGAGAGGAAGACTTAAAGAACCAAACTTTAAACTCTAACAGCAGGCTGGAGCCTGAGAGAGAGAACGAAATACACAATTGGGAGGGTGTCAGAAACCAGCCACCAGAAGCCAAGCAGAGTCGGAGAAAATTGACTTAAACTAAAGAACATACTTTTTGCCGATCAGTGGTAGGGATACAGCATAGGATAGAATAGGTTTGGATGGAGGATGGAGTTTTTGTGAGACATCCCGACAAGCACCAGTTTGTTGTTTTCGTTGAAGTTCGGGAAACCATTCAACATAGCTATAAGATAGTCGAGGTCTTCTTAATAAAACTTGGTGAACTAGGTCTTTTGTTCGTCTCCTAGGTCTGACTTGCTCCAAGTCTCAGGTGAAAAATGCTTCTTCCAATTATCCGAACCAAACTTATGTTAATAAAGTTTTACCAAAAATTAAAATAATTCATAAAAATAGGTTTATACATAAATATGACCCTACATCACAAACCATGGTAGATAAAAACAATACAATCACCAATTTCACAAACATAATCACATACAATAATCAAACAAAATACAACAGACCCACAACAAATGGTTTTTACAATTTTTCTACAGCTGAGTAATTCCACTCAAGCTAACAACCATCCCGACATGTTTCAGTTCTTAGTTGCATTGATTGCATGAACTTTCTTCAGGGGAGATACCCAATTTTCTTATTCTCCACCATGTAATCCAGGGCCACACTTGGAGTTATCAATTGTACTCCTCTTAGTAGGATCTTAGTAGGACTGGAGTAGCAATACACCCTTGAGTAGCCGTAAACTTCAAATATCAAGTCTATATGAATTTCTTTCTGGCTCCTAAATAGCCTTGGTCATGATCAGTGCTCCTCCAACGAGAACTGTATGCTTGCAAAACTGAATCAAGGTCTTTTTATAGCAATACAACGAACTTTTGCTGTGACTCCGCACCTCCAATAGTCCGGTATCTTTAAACTCCGTCCAGGCAAGAAACACACCGGCTCTCCGATTGATCGCGCCAGACCTCAATTCAGTTTTGCGAGCATACAGTTCTCGTTGGAGGCTACTCAAGGGTGTATTGCTACTCCAGTACTACTAAGATCCTAATAAGAGGAGTACAATTGATAACTCCAAGTGTGGCCCTGGATTACATGGTGGAGAATAAGAAAATTGGGTATCTCCCCTGAAGAAAGTTCATGCAATCAATGCAACTAAGAACTGAAACATGTGGGATGGTTGTTAGCTGGAGTGGAATTACTCAGCTGTAAAAAAATTGTAAAAACCATTTGTTGTGGGTCTGTTGTATTTTGTTTGATTATTGTATTTGATTATGTTTGTGAAATTGGTGATTGTATTGTTTTTATCTACCATGGTTTGTGATGTCGGGTCATATTTATGTACAAACCTATTTTTATTAATTATTTTGATTTTTTGTAAAATTTTATTAAAATAAGTTTGGTTCGGATAATTGGAAGAAGCATTTTTCACCTGTTCTATTTTTTCAAGACATGGTATATGGAGGTGGGGAACATCAGACTTGTTTGTAAAAGATCAGTGTATTTGAAAACATTTGAATCGGTCTCCTTTATATATCCATATTTATGGTCATCCCCTGACCTTGTGAGATAGAGAGAAATCAAAAGGGGCGTTTCTGCCTTGAATAAGACGGATTACTCCAAGTCTCACCATCTTGGATTTTACTAGGTCTACCAAACTTCCAGTCCCCCTCGTACTTCCTGCAGGCACGGCACGCCGATTTTGACATCAGCAGGTAAAAGACACCAGGATTGGATCCTTAACAAAAGGCTTGCTCTGCAGCAATCGGCTGTTGAATTTTACTTACATAAAGGGGGTGGGTGGGAGGGCAACGACCTTCCCCTTAGTTGATTCAACTTTGGAACACTTTTGAAGAAGGATTCACTGGAACCTGATTGGGAGTATAGTCTACTCCAAAGTCATCTACCAGAGAGGTGAAGACCAGGAGCTCCAAGGAATAGGTAAGCTCTTCTCCCTAACCATCCCAAAGTCCTAATTAGGATAACAAGCTGGCTGGACAAGGGCTACTGCAACTAAAACATTGGTACCCAGGACCCTGCTCACTAGAGATGACAAACCCTTCAAATGTTCACTACACACCTTCCTGGTTGGGAAGGGCAAAGAAAACGACTCACCTTGCCCCTGAGCTGGGTCTCCCAGCAACCACAGAACCAAGGTAGCAACCCTGGCTCTCCCTGTATCTTTGAACTACTTTGACACTGGTTGGGAACCTTTGACAGCATCCCAGCTGCTGCAAGGAAACCGCAGGAGTCATCTCTAACCTCGACTGCCTCCTAATCTCCGAATTTCACTCAATGCAGAAGCTCTGCCACCTCCAAATCAGTGACTCTTAGAGTCTTCTAACATCCCTACAAGAACATTCCTGCCTGGTTACCAGCTTCTTCAAGCTCCAAGCTGTGGCTGCTGCAGTACCATAACGCTGTGTAGAGCCCATCGAGCCTGCTCACTGTGGAAGGTAGTCCCTGCTTCTCTGCACCCGAGGCCGCCAAGACATCCAGCGCCACTCACACAACACCACTTAAGTTACCAGTTCCTTTCACACACGTGTTATGTGTAGTATTTTTATTTGTTGCCTGGATGTTTAATTAAAAAGACTATTTTTGCCTTCGCTAGCCTAAACAGCGATTAAGCTATACCCATCGTGCTATGAATGTTTCACTTTTACGGCTGGGATCTGTGCTGGTTCAGTAGTAGTGTGGGACTGTGTAGGTGCTTTAGCCTCTACTCATCAGTGATCACCTGCACATCAGCAGTCATTTCATCATATAGAGGAATACAGAGGACTGACACATCCAGTTAGAAGGCTGGCCCTTAATTTGTTTGACATTCATTGACCTTATTTTGCTAGTACATGTATGTGTTGATCCCATGTGTCCGAGTTTTAGGTCCCACAGGAGTGGGGAGGTGGAGAGGCTGAAGGAATAGAACATTATTCCAAAACTGGTTTCAGATTGCAGGCTTCATATATATGTGCAAATGAAAATCCAATCAAATTGAAAATAATTATTAGCGGAAATACGACAGTATAAGGAAAACGTATTTGTTCTAGGTGATGCAGGCCAATTTAGTTGTGGTACTACGTCTTTTTTTGTTTGTGACAATCTGAGAACAGTGGCATTCAATTGGGTGTATGTGAAGGGAAATAATATACAAGTTTCAAAACGACTGACAGGGCTGCTGGCCGCATCATCCCTACCCTCTACTGACCAACGGACTGCCCAACCCTGTGTAGAGGCGGGTGAGCCAGATAAGGTTCGGGCTTACTAGGGTCACGTAGCTGGTTCAAGTGTGCCCAGAATGTCATGCCACGGGCTGGAAAATGCAAGCTGAACCCAGCCTGCTTTTGGCAGAAAAAAAATAGACATGTACAAAATCATGACTAGCTAGCGAGAAGCTATGTGACGTTGTGTCCTCCCAATCCAGAACAGATCCCTCACCAGTGGGGGCATGCAATCCTTTCCTTGTTTCTTCAGGAGCATTCGTGCTGATAAGGAGTCACAAAGCGGAAAGCTTGCAAATTGTTTTAGCACACATCTTATCGGCATTGGACTTAAGTATGAATTACGGGAATGCAGCATCAGAAAATTGATAACTGCCTGCAAAATACTGGGTGTAAATGTTGCCTAATAAGACATGGCTATGTGCACCTGTACTTGAAAGCCCCAACAGCTAAACTGTTTCTTCTTCCAAGACAATGAATATCATTACAAAGTAAGCCCTGCTTTTTTATTTGGTTAGTATATTATTACCATGACGCATGCTGTTATCTCACACACACTGCCCCCAAAAGGTTTTTTTCTTTTTGTGGAATTTCACTTTTTTTTTTTTTGTTTACACTGCGCGCAAGCTGACTGTGTGTCAAACAATGACTACAAGCAGGTGACCCTTTCCGTTTTTTGTGGTTGTGCTTCTTAAGTTTTGAAGGTACATTTTCAAAAACCTCGGTAGATTTTTTAGACTGTCATTTTGCATTTGGCACTCATGGAGTGCCATTCTAGATATGGAAAATAATCCTACACTCCTACTCTCTTTCCTTAACACAAAAATGTATATACTTGTTCCGTTAGTTAATACTATCATTTTTGTAATTTCCATGTCATAAAACACTATATTATTTTGGCTTTTTAAAGCCATAATGAACAAATGTTTGTATCGGCTAAAGCAGAGAAAATATGCGTTCAAGTGTCTAAAGCTCCAACTATGCTGGAATCACGGATTGGACCCTCAACCGAATTGCGTTATCATGGACAAAACATGCTATTTCATTGTCTTTTCTCCCAAAATTGGGACCCAGTTAGGGGTTTTTCTTATAGGTGTGTGAAGGCAGACCAGGTTTTGGTTTTGTGTTGTAGGAGATGGGAAAGGAGGAAGCTTTTTGGAGGGAGAGGGAAGCAAGATACCAGGAATGGGTCGACTCCAGAGATGGAAGTGTGATATAAATCATTGGTACACCGTACCACTAGTTAGTTCGCTATTTACAGAGCGTACCTTTAGTTCAAAGGCACAAGAGCACTTCCTTGGTGCTTTTTCTTCCACCTGAGCCAAATATAGAATCGGCTCAGGCCGAACATTAGAACACTGTCAGTTTTCCCCAAGTCACAGCTAGGCAGACACACACACAGTCCTTGTCTATGCAGGTCGTTCAGGTTGCAAACGCATTTCTTTTATTAGTGGCAGAGCCTTTCATATGCAGGATGGACCATATCCAACTCAAAGGGCTCGCAAAGCACCAGTTACCATGCAAATCTGTGACAGTTAAAGTGAGGAACACAAAGCGCCTATTTAAAGATGTGGTTATACCCATGATGTCTAGTATCTTGACATGCCAAAAAATAAAGTTGCTGTAAGTCACTAATCAAATGTTTTCAACATCATGAATAACAAGAAGCTGTAGATTTGTGACAAAGAATCTGTATATCGTTGTTAATTACCCAACTTCTTTTATAACATGTCTTCAATCACTGAAAGTACAGTAGGGTTAACTAGATTTTTCAGGTTGGCATTATCTTGCATTCTGGGACTTATAGTTTACCATTCAGGATGTAAAATTAAAGCCACGATTATATTCTTTTGGCTTAACCTATTGCTAAAAGCATGTACATGTTTTCATGTGGCTTTATTGGTTCTATGTGATTATAGCTTTTCAGAGAGTCAATTTTTAACGAAACAAAAACAGCGAAAAAAATACAGAATTTTGTTTGTTTTTATTTGGGGCCCCCTCCCAAGCCCCGTTTCCAATTGTGTTTAAACCCACTCCAACCCAACCCCCACCCTACCCTTTATGTCCCCTCGCCCCAACCTCATTTATGTTTCCACAAAAATTAACTGTTTTTTTGCGCTGTTTTTGTTTCGTTATAAATTCCCTCTCTGTAATTGTTTTCTTTGTAATCACTGGATACCGGCTTTATTATGCAATTTTTATTTGTTTAAGTAAACTCTATGAGACATTATTACGGTTGACCTTGAAATCCAACAATGTGAGCCAAAGTTTGTGATCCTGGTCAACCCCAACCCTCCCCATTTGTCGGACCATCCCACTCCCTCCTTCTTGGACGCAGCCAGAGTACCACTAGTTCCCTTTTTCCACTTCCACTACTGGTCGACTCAGCTCTCTTTTTACTCTGAGAAACTTTAAGCCAGACCCCTTAACTTGTCTCTCATGGATTTTCTATGTAGCGCTCCCCTTGCACTTCCGCCCTCAGCTTACTCTTAGAATCTATAAACCACCCTAAAAACTCTCAGAACTCCCAATTCTGCCACTGAAACCGTCTCATCCTTTTCTGTCGGTCCTTGGAAGCCCTAAGCCTTTCGAACGGTTTGAAGTCCACAGGACTCATGACCCACCTTGAGACCGAGTACTTCTCAGTTTCTCAGCTGCTGTTTCTTTTCCATAGAAGGTTCGATCCACGCAGCCGAGCTCTTCGAGGGGTTCTCCCCTCTCCATGCACCACAAGCTCTGCAGACTGTCTGGGCTCCGCATCCCGCCCCTCGGACGCGTAGGATGTACACAACATGGACGTGGCTCAGCGTGCTGCTCACGTGATGTTCAGCGCCGTTTCTAAGGTGGAAATTGTGCCCGCCGCCCTCCCCGGCACGGCGCTGGCTGGGTTTGGAGTGGGCCAGGGCTGGAGCACAGCTGCTGTCTGGGTGGGAGGAGGCGCCCGCGCCACTGGAGGAGCCCGAGTAGGATGCCGGCCAGGCCCTGGGACCGCAGCAGTTGGCCGTGACTCCGCTAGTGTAGCCTCCGGTGAGTAGCGGGGCCTGTCGCTGTCCGAGGTGGACGGCGCTGAGCACGGCTGGCCGCTGCCACGCCTGCCCGGGTCATTGCATCCAAGGTGTACAGGGTCAGTGTGCTTGGCGCGGTCTGCAACGCTTGCAGCAGCGGGTGGCGTGTAGACCACACAGTACCTGGCCCTCCAGCTGCGGGTGATGGGCAAGCATAGGCTTGGCGCCTCAGTTGAGTGGCTAACGGTCTAGCCTCTCCCGTACAGTGTGTATGAGAAACAAATAAAAGAAGCGGTCGGTGCTCGTTGGTTATCAATTGTACTGCGTTTGTTGTTGTTGATGAAAGCGGCTAACCTAGCAAGTCTGCAACCAGGGTTTATTCACGCCGAGCATCACCTGTTGGGGAATGGCACGGCGGCAAACTTGGTGTAGTCTGTGTCTGTTCGGTTGGTCTTTACTGGAGCTCTAGTGACTTGGTCAGCAGCTGTATATCACTCACTGCCCGATCCCATGCCTTCACTACCTCCCTTCTCTACACTGGAGCTCATGCTAGTTCTTCATCCCAAATTAGCATCTCTGATACACTGCTGATCGCTCTAAGCTTTACCTCCAGTGTGAATACCCCTTTACCAGCAGCTGATTCACAATGTCTATGCGGATAATGCACTTGTAAATTAAATGTCCGTTAGTTTTAAACCTTAAATCCTGACTTCTAGCTTTAAATCGTGTCGTAGTCGTTGGTAACTTTTTCCCCCCAACTCCACGAAACGAACAAAGACATGCCATGCACTGTTCGTTTCATTAACCTCGATAAAGGTAGTGGAAACACATTGTTTCCCAAACCCAGTAAAACTGAACACACGTCGACAAACCCCACAGCCCTGGCATATATACTGTGTGCTTTTATTGGGCCATAACTATAACATGTTGGCTCGACATTTAACAGTAACTACACTTACTATAATGATGCCGGTATTTCTATTGGAAAACCAACACTTTCTCGCAGAGCCGTTGTGTTTTAATAGAAAGGCTGCTATACATTTGTTAAGACAGTACCAGCACATCTCAACAAGGCTGTAATACTATGTGATTTTACCACACCTCCCAGTAGGCTGCTTGAAGTTAAATGCGTACGCAACCAGTACTTCTAAAAAAAAAGAAAAAGACTGCTGAATTTTTAACAGGCCAGTACTAGCCCTTCACAGCAGCGCTGTAATTTTAAATTGTAGCAAAACTGTACTTCCAAGTAGAGCAATTTATCAAAAAAATTAAAATGGAGCATTTTTTTCGCCCTTCATGCTGCAGACCAGCCTCTATGCACGGGACTGGAATTCGAAACTGTGACACTGCGTAGTCTTGCTTAAACTCATTGCTCCTTAGCTATCCTCCCGGCCCTGACTTGACACTAAAAGAGCTTCTCATCGGATCTATAGTTTGTCACAACTGGTAATTGTCAGCAGGGCTAACATGCTTTCAAGAGGATTGTACCAACGTTTCCCAACACCACTGACCTCTTTAATGAAATGGTACTAGCCGGGCTCCAGATAAGCAACATTTCTCTAAAGTCATACACATCGACCGACAAAGAAATGTGAATAAGAGTCAGATACCTGTTCTTATAAATCAGTAGGCCTGTTGGGAGTTGTGGTATCACCAGCATGCCACAAGGAGATTCTCTGCTAATGGGAACATGGGTGATGAGATGCACACGTCTCTAGAAAGTGATTTAAAAGAAAAATACCTATGTAGATATATTTTACCTTTACTAAAAAAGGCTTAGTCAAAATCAGGACTCGTGTTTTAGTCCCATAAACATCCTTTACATTACAAAACTGATTTGTAAATCATTTCCTCCAATCTAATGTGAAGCCCTGGGAACCACCACTTCTCATCAAGACTGCCATGCGTCCGATGGAACTAGCAGTTTTCTGTAGGGCATCTATAATTAAAAGGGGACAGCAGCCACGTTTCTCAGCAGGGTTGATAGTCTAAAGAGCTAGTATGCAATGAACAGTACTGCCACGTGTTGCCCTCAACAAGGTCCACTCTTATCAGCAGTGATTATTCCATCTTTCACTCTGTCCGTCCTGCCCATCTTGTTCTGTGTCCGCATTTCTCATTTGCTTGGTCAATCTACTCCCACCTCTTGTGCTTGGTTGTCCCTCACCCCATCCCAGATATTCTCATTGCTTTCCGCTACACTGTTTTCCCTTGGGCTCCGTCCCCTCCCTCCTCGCAATGGCTCTAGCTTGATCGTGTAACTTAAATTTTTCTATTGCATGTTACTTTTAAACATTAAATCCCGATATCTATCTTTAAAGTGTCTCCTAGTCATCTGTTTCTTTTTCCAAATCCACAAAGGAATGTCTTGTCTTGCCAGGATTCCACAATATAAACCCAATTAAGCAAACAAGACCTCAACAAACCCAATAGCCATGGCCCTTTTTTTTTACATTGAAAACAGTCTGTAGGTTCCATATTAAGATGCTTTCTCCCTTTGTTAAATTATCAGACGAGTATATACACAGACTGAAATCATTGACTAAGAATGCATCTTCAAAATGCAGTCGGGTGAAAAGTGTGACAATGGCGCCTTAGAAGAATTTCTCTGCAGTACTTATACAATATTTGTGGTCATTAACTTTACACCCCCCCAGCACTGCTTTCACTTGGTCCTCACCCCCACATATGTGTCCGTTTGCTTTGTGTTTGGTTCTCTTGTTCGCTATGCGTGCCTCTTCTGACACCAAAAGCATGCTACATCCTGAGTGCTACATCCTGAGCTGTTAGCAGCAAGGCGGTGATCTCTAAGTGGCCCTGCTCAAACCGCTCATTAATTGCTGGCAACATGCTAACTAGGGGTTGATAGCATGCTCTTTAAGTCCTATCCTCCATATTGATATACATCTGAACCACCCACCATCTCCTAGATGCACATTTGGGTTTGTGGAGTGGTTGGGTAAACGCTTGTTGCGATGGCCCATGGGATTCCCCAAAGGTTTGGGTCACGTGAAGTGGTAGAGTACCCTACATTAACTATGACGGGAGCTGTTGGTGGTTACATTCAAGTCGGTAGGGAGAGGCTCACAAAAAGATTACACAGAAGCGAATCTCGGCTTGTTTGGGGAAGGCAGTGTGTTGCATCATCAAAATTGATCTGGGAAATGTACTTGAAAAATTGTAGCAGGAAATCCAAGCCACCTTGGGGGCTTCATTACTTATGGCCTAACATGGTAGTTGAATTCATGGTAGTTGAATTCGCTACATTGCACAGGGATCTGGATGTGCTCATAGAGGGTGGATTATTCTGAGAAGCCAGTTGATAGCGTAACGTAGGAATTCAAATAGAGGAACCAGAGCGACTGGAATCACACAAATGTTAGCAAAGAAAGTTGGCGCTTAAATGTGAGGACTTTGAAAATGGATCCCAACAGGAAAACGTGAGCGATGCCTTCCTTCAGAAGGCAGAAGAGGGGGGGGATCCACATCAGCAACTTCATCCTGAGCTCCAGAGTCATTGAGGTGATGCTGTGCAGGGCGCATGCATTGTTAGGACAAAGCCCTTGAAAATGGGTTCATGTCTATACTGAAAACGTTGCACTTTTAAAACTCTATTTTATGTATTTTTGGCTGCTAAAAGGTGAATGGTAGCCTGGGGGGAGGCAGGCAGGCAATATGGGTAGTGGGAGAGGAGGAAGGGTGCAGGAGGATCTCCCTCTGCTTTCAGTGGTTAGAACAATACTTACAAAATCGACCAGTTGGAGTTCAATAAAAATACACAAACGATTACCAAGCCTAGGGACATCCTTGCAACATAGCTGGGAACATTTGCTCTCATTTTATCCCTTTTCCAAGAACTTTCGGCTGCAGCACTTTGTTGTATCTTGTATAATGGCGCGTGTGGAATGTTCTGTGTTCATGGTTCAACATTCCATACAGGCCAGTTCGTTTGCCTTTTCGGTGCCTGGTGGCGGCTTACCTGCTCTGGGACCAGAATAAAGTTGTAAACTACCTTACCTTGCCTCAGTTTACTTCACTGGCGATGGTGGAAGTCTGGACCCTCTTTTCCACGCGTGCAAAGCTGTTGATGGTCTTTGAGTCGGGGGAGCAGGAACCGCGGGGTGCGCCGGGCCTGGCGTGGCCCTTCAACGTTGGCGGCGCTGCAGTCCATGTCGACCAGAGCTATTGGCCTGGGTTGCTGAGGCGGACTGCGGCCTCCCGCCCGGTTTCGGCGGTGGAAGCTGCTCCCAGGCAGGGATGGCCGTGCATGGGGCTGCTGCTGCAGTGCCCATTGCAGCAGGCACAGGACATACGGAGGTGCCGCTGGTTGAGGCTGAGTTCCCTAGAGTATTTTCTGACAAATTGGGGAGGCTCAACGGATTTTCCCACCGCATCATTTTAAAAAGGGGTGCAGTGCCCAAGGTACATAAGGTGAGGGGTGTCCCAGTTTTAGCAAGGAACGGGTTAAAAGGGGAGTTGGACAAACTAATGGTGGCAGGGGTCATTGAGCCTATTGAATCGTTCGAATGGTTATTCCCGGTGGTATTGGTTAAGAAAGGGGATGGAAATCTCAGGATGTGCGTGGACCTTCGGGAGCTGAATTTGAGATTTTGGCATCCTTTGCCAAACCTTAATGAATTATTGCTTACCCTGGTTAGGGCAAAATGTTTTTCTACATTTGACCTGTCCGCTGCATATCACCAAATTGATTTGCACGTAGATTCCAGACCTCTCACCTCTTTTGTGACTCGGGAGGAGCATGACATCAGGGTACACAAGGTTATCAAAGTGCTGAAGGAAAAAGGTTTGACTGTGAAATTGGCGAAATGTCAGGTGGGTTTGGATAAGGTGACGTATTTGGGAGACACCCTTAGTGCCGAAGGAATCAGTCCTAAGGCAGAGTTAGTACATGTGATGAAGGATACTCCGGCACCTACCAACAAAGATCAATTGAAGGCATTTTTGGGTCTAGCAGAATACTATGTTAAGTTTATACCCAACTATTCTGAGAAAACCATCTCCATGAGAGCCTTATTAAAAAAATGTGTCAGGTTCGAGTGGTCTGATAAGTGTTGTGACGAGTGATGTGAATAATGCCCCATGTTTGAGGTCTTTCGACCCCAAGTGCAAAACCATGCTCACTGTGGACGCCAGTGAGGTAGGGTTAGGTGCAGTTTTGGAGCAATGGATTGATGGGGAATCTATACCAGTGGCTTTTGCATCTAGGACTTTGAGAGCGGCTGAAAGGGATGTTGAACTGTGTTGGGTCAGAGAGGGTCTTAGCAAGTTTTGGGAGGTGGTTAAGGATAGACCAGAGGGTAAGGGTTACTCTCAGGTGTTGGATGAGTTGGTGGTTGGTCCCTGGGGTGTGTCTAGAGGCGTGACATTGGTTCCACCTGTTTGTTTGAGGGGTAGGATCATGGCGTTGGCCCATGAGGGGCATTTAGGACGATCTTTGACCAAGAGGAGGTTGTGGGCGGAGGTATTGGTGGCCTTCCATGGATCATGACGTTGAGTTGGTAGTGAAGGATTGTCATGCGTGCGACAAGAGCGACAAGAGTAAGGTGGTTCGCCCTCAGCCTGACCATGCGGTTGACATTCCCAGGGAAGTGTGGTCAAAGATAGCTCTGGACATCATGGGTCCCTTTGAATGTTTGCAGCCGAAGTGCAGTTTTTTGTTGGTGCTAGTGGATTACACATCCAGATGGGTGGAGGTGGTGGCATTTGGCAGGGTGACAACGGAGTGTGTTATAGCTTTCCTAAAAAAAAAAAGTATTGGTCACCGACAATGGTGTCCAATTTACCTCCAGACTTGAGGGAATTTTTGGGGCAGTGTGGAGTAGAGCACCATCGCACTGCTCTGTACAAGTTATTGTTATTGTTATTTTGCATTTATATAGCGCCTTATATACCATTGGTATGGTCTGAAGGCGCTGGTAGGTTGAACGCCCTTGGGAACCGAGGTTCGAGTCAGTAGAGGGGGTGAAGAGAGTTAAAAGGTGCGTGTGCGCACAAGGTATGTGTGCAGCTGGTGCGGGGTTAATGTGGTAGCTGCTTCTTAGCGGTAGGTGTGGTGGTTGAGAGGTCAGGAGAATGTGTTCGCTCTGGCAGAATTTATCCAGCTCGAGAGTGGCTGCGTTAGGCCTGAGGAGAAACGCCTGGCTGGGGGTGTTAAACCAGCGGTGGTTACTTAGAGTGATGGGGAGTGAGTGGGAGATGTTGATATGAGAACAGTTATACCGAATGGTGTCATAGTATCCCTGTGTTCTATTTGAGTGGTGGTGTAAAGAGGAGAGTAGGCGTGGGGTGTGGTATGATATATGTTCACTCAAATGTTCCCGCGCGTTCATAGTTCGTCTTGCGTGCTCTAGTCTATCCTTCATTTTCAGTGTGCTTCGTGCATGCTCTCATGTATTCCATATGCATGCACTCCCGTCCTCCCCGCGCATGCACTCCAGTCTGCCTATGCGTTCATCCGGTCTGCACGCTCATCCGGTCTGCTCTACACAGGCGTCGGCACCACGCGGGCATCTGCTCTACACAGGCATCCGCTCTACAAGGCATCCGCACCACATAGCTATCCGCTCCACACCGGCATCCGCACCACATGTTCTCTTATCGGCACAACATACTACTCCTCTGCTTGATATATTACTCGACCGCTCTACGTATTTGTTGGTTTCATACATTCGCCCGCTCCCCTCATTCATCTGTTCTATGAATTCATCCGCTCTACGTACTGATCCGCTCCATGTATTCGTCCGCTCCACTTACTCATCCGTTCTTCCCATTCGTCGTTCCACCCATTTGTCCGTTTCACCCATTCGTCTGTTCCACCCACAGACACATACACATCTGTTCTGCAAATTTATCCGTTCTACGTATTGACCCGCTCCAGACACTTGTCGGCACCATATACACTCATTCCAGATATTTATCGGCACCATAGACTCATCCATTCCATACACTCATTTGCTCCACCTACTCATCAGTTCCACACATTTGTTCGCTCTACATACTCGTCCGTTCTATGTACACCGCTCTCCTCATCGTGCTCGTCCGATCCATTCGTTCAACCGTTCTACCTATTCGTTGGCTCTGATTTACGTGTTCGTCTGTTCCGCATATTTTTCTGCTCTGCGTACTCGTACGCTCTGCTCCCCACACTCAGCCATTCCCCACACTCAGCCATTCCCCACACTCAGCCATTCCCCACACTCAGCCATTCCCCACACTCAGCCATTCCCCACACTCAGCCATTCCCCACACTCAGCCATTCCCCACACTCAGCCATTCCCCACACTCAGCCATTCCCCACACTCAGCCATTCCCCACACTCAACCATTCCCCACATTCAACCATTCCCCACACTCAGCTATTCTCTCCTCCGCCCTCTCATCCTCCACATACTTCCGCCCTCTTCATTCATCAGCTCTCGACACTCATCCACTCTCGACACTCATCTGAATCCACGTGCTCATGCGCTCTACAATCATTTGCTCTCCAGGCCCATCCGCTCTCCAGGCCCATCCGCTCTCCAGGCCCATCCGCTCTCCAGGCCCATCCGCTCTCCAGGCCCATCCGCTCTCCAGGCCCATCCGCTCTCCAGACTCATCCGCTCCCCACACTCATATGTTCCATACACTTATACGCTCCCCACACTCAGTCTCTCCCCCCATTCGGTTGCTCCCCACTTTTCTCCGCTCTATATGTGCCTCTGTTCTCAGCGCACTTCCGCTCTGCACGATCTTGCGCTCTGCACGTTCTCCAGGCTCAATTGCCAACAGCATTTATCCTCGCATTCATCCATACTCATCCATACTCATTCGTTCTTTCCACTCATCCGGTCGTGCCCTCTTTGCTCATCCGCTCTCCTTGTTCATCCGCTCTCCATGCTCTCTTCTTTCCATTATTCAGTGATTCTTTTCTATTTAATCATTTCCCTGTTTAGATCTACTTTATTAGTTTTAGTTCTGTTTGTCAATGTAGGTTACAATCTGATTCGGTTAGCTTTTTTTTTTTTTTTTTTTTTTTTTTTTTGGTGGTTTGTTAGGTCGGTGTTATTGTGATGATGCTGGTTTGGGGCTGGTTGGTTTTAGGGAAAGAGCCAGGTTTTCAGTAGTTTGCGGAAGGCCGTTAAGTCCTGAGTTAGGCGGATGTGGGGTGGGAGCGAGTTCCACAGGGTTGGGGCCAGGGCTGAGAATGATGCTCCGCCTAACCTGACTGAGTTTGTTTTAGGAATTACTAGGAGGCCGGCTGAGCTTGATCTAAGGGTGCGGGTAGGGTGATAAGGTATTAGCTTTTTTTGAAGATAATGGGGTCCAGTTTTATGTAGAGCTCGATGGGTGAGGCATAGGGTTTTGAAAGCCACCCTACGGGCTACCAGAAGCCAGTGCAGTGTCTTAAGGGCTGGGGATACGTGGTCCCTTGGACCGAGCGCAAGAAGCACTTTGGCTGCTGCTTTTTGTGCTCTTTGTAGTTTATTCAGTTGGTAGGCATGAATTCCGAGGTACAGGGGGTTACCATAGTCCAGTCGTGATATGACGATTGATTGGACCGCGGAGACTCTGTTAGGGAATGAGAGATATGGAAAGATGCGCCTAAGGTTTTTGAGGTGGTAGTGGCAGGACTTTGAGACATTGTTGACTTGGCGCAAGAGTGTTAGGTCGGAGTCCAGGGTGCACCCAAGATTTTTTACTGTGTTAGAGGGGGTCGGTGAGTTGCCCATGGCGGGTGGCCAGGATAGTGGGTGCGGAAGAAAATCTGAGTTGCCGCAGACCATGATTTCTGTTTTGGAGGGGTTTAATAGGAGGTGGCTTTGGGTCATCCAGCGTTCGATGTTGAGGAGGCAAGAGGTCAGGTCAGGTCAGGTCAGGTTGGGAGTTGGGTTTCGCGTTCAGGAACTTTAGAATTAGTTGAGTGTCATCTGCGTAACTGTAACACAGGATGTTGTGAGCACGAATTATTGGTGGGAGGGTGATCAGGTAGAGATTGAACAAGAGAGCGGATAGACATGCTCCTTGTGGGACTCCTGTGTCAACTGGTCGGGCTTGTGATGTAAAGTTGGAGAGTGTCGTTATTTGGTGCCTGTCTTTGAGGAATGAGGCTATCCATTTAAGGGCGGTTCCACGGATTCCTAGGGAGTGGAGGCGGTCAAGGAGTATTGAGTGATTGATCGTGTCAAAGGCGGCTGATAGGTCGAGAAGGATTAGTGCGGCGCATCCTGCAGAGTCAGCAGTCATTTTTAGATCATCCCAGATCGAGGTTAGGGTGGTTTCAGTTCCTTGGCAAGATCTGAATCCTGATTGGGCGGGGTCTAGGAGATTGTTGGCTTCAACAAAGGCATTTAGTTGGGAGTAGACTGTTCGGTCAATGAGTTTGGCAAGGAATCTGGTGTTAGAGATGGGGCGGTAGTTTTTTGGCTCGAGAGGGTCGAGTGAGGGTTTTTTAATCAGGGGTTTGACATGCACCAATTTGAATGCATCTGGAAAGATACCGGAAGAAAGGGAGGCGTTTATGATAGATCTTGCGTGTTCTCCTGCGCAGGTGGAGGCAAAGATTTCTTTAAGGGTTGCGGCTGGGCAAAGGTCCAGTGGTGATCCAGATGGTTTGCGGTCGGATAGGAGTTTGAGAAATTGTTCTGGTGATATTGGACTGAAGGATTCGAAAGTTGGTTGCGTAGTGGTCGCAGTTGGTGTCAATGGCCTGGTGGAAAGAGTGAATGGTATGATTAAGAACGCAATTCAGTTGGCTCTGGCCAATGGGCTTGAATGGCAGGAGGTGGTTTCTTAGTATTTGTCGGCTTATCGTAGAACTCCCTCTGTGAGCACGGGTAGAACACCCTCCGAATTGCTGAGTGGAAGGAAACCGGGAACAACATTGAGGTCTCTGGCATTGGGTGGGGGTGGTCCGTGTGAGTTGGACCTTGATGGTGTCCAATGTAAAACTTTGGCACGCCAGGAGGCTGTAAGGTTTTCCCAAAAGGATAGGAAGGAGTTACAGGTCAAATTGGGTGATGTTTGCGTAAAAAAATCCCAGGTTTGTAAAGAAAGGTGGTAGCACATTTTTACCTGCTAAGAGAGTTGTCAAAAGTGGCAAAGGGTATGTGCAGTTGGAGGACGGCTCAAAATGCAGTAAGACGGGTGGCGGTTCTCGATGAGAGTAGAACAAGTATGAGTGTGTTGGGTGGCAATGATGATGTGGGTGACGAAGTGGGTGATGCATTGGACTTTGCACCTGAGATGAAGGAAGATCGCATGGTGGAGGAGAATGGTGGACAGACGAGAGAGTTTACTCCTGAACGTGTTACGGAGGGACAGACCTTGGATGGGGATGTGAGCGAGGTGGGTGTGCATATGAGCAAGGTAGGTAACATGTCTGGGGAAGATGGTGTAGGAGTGGGGCGTCCAGTTAGATGCTGTGGGCTTCCCGTCAAACTCGGAGATTATGTGCGTTAGTGGGTACCACCTTTGGTGGGTAACCATGTTGTGATGAGCAATCACGCGTATGTGTTATTAATTGCATTTATTCGTTATATTGTGGACTGCTTAAGCAGCTTTGACAGTTGTTCTCCTTTCTAATGTTTTTCTGCTCTAATGCTTGTTATTATTTAATGCTATTTTACCCTTTTTTTGGGGGATTGAAGGAGGAGAAGATATGTTGTATCTTGTACAATGGCGCGTGTGGAATGTTGTTCCATGTTCATGGATCAACATTCCACACTGGCCAGTTTGTTTGCCTTTTTCGGTGCCTGGTGGCGGCTTACTTGCTCTGGGTCCAGAATAAAGTTGTAAACTACCTTACCGTGCCTCAGTTTACTTCACACTTCTACAGTCTAGGTTAGAAGAAGGTAAACTCAAAGAAAAGCTACAGATGGCTTCAACTGTTCTTTCTTTCACACGCTAGTATCTCTCCAGTTATTAGAGGAGGCAGCTTTGGAATTGCAGATAAGTCATGCTCAGTGACCAGCCCAGTACACACGGATATAAAGTAAACCATAGCGCGTACTCCTGGGGTGGGGGGAGAGGGAGTGGCAGGTTGACATATTGGCAGAAATTCAACTGAAAAGGAATCTCGGTGACATAATCTCAGGTAACCGTTCTCAGGGCAGAGACTTCAGAGCACTTGCCTTGGTTCAACTCCTTTCTGCTCTTGTGTTCTGTTTGTGGTAATCACACAAAGCCCCGCTATACACTCTCTACTCCCTGGTTTCCTTTGTAAGTAAGAGTTTTGATATATCTTGGGAGTGGTTAATAACTCAAGCTTACTCGGGGAACCATGGTTATCAAAAGGTAAGTCTTCTTTATTGTTACAGTGTAAGTAGGAAGGGTGAGACAGGAGATCAGGTGATGCGCTTCTGCTTCCCTTGGCTCTCTCCCTGCTAGTCCCCAACTGTGCATCCTGGAACCCTCGCATTCGCCCCATTCCAGGCCTCGCACTCCAAGCTCCAGTCACACAGACACACAGCTCACATAGCAGATGCAATACAAACCACTAGAATACTAGCCACTAGAATAAAACTAGGCACTAGGCTACAACAACATCCCCCTCCTTATAAAACAAAAAGAAAACTATCCATGTGCATAAAGAAATCACCTTCGAGGACCTTAAACACCTTATGTCCTGGTCTGCCCCCCAGGACCTTGGGGCTGCCACCCCCAAGCACTACCTGCTCTGAGCAAAACCCCACTAACAAACGAAAACCATCTGTACAAAAACCTTCCTCCTTCTGTAAGGGCCTGCCACACCCAAACCCTGGACCTTCCACATCCGGGCACAACCTCACCCCAATCCAGGACACTCCCGTCTCTGTAAAGCAAGCAATCTCGACTACATCCAAACTCCTTGATGTTAATCAAAAAAACACATGGAGAACAACCTAAAACTTGACTATCACTAACCTCACAAGTAACCCACAAACGCCAACCCTCCTTGTCACTAACATCAACACCTCTCTCCACACACAGAACAGAAAAGACATTTTAATAGAACAGCCACTCGCAACACAAAGAACACGACACAACCACAAAAAGCGTGGCATGTAGAGCGTGCACACACTACTGTGCAAAACAACAAACTTACACAGGCACTAATAGGATGGAAAAATATAGCACTTACTGAAAGTTCCCGATAATAAAACTCGGCACAAACAAGATACACATTGAAATGCTTGCTGAATATTTCAGATGAAGAAATGTATAATAATGTATAACTCTTCAACTGATTTGCCAGTCTTCAACTGACTTGCCAGTATTCTAGTTCAACCATCACTACATGGTGTACCCAATGACACTCAAAAACCCCACTCAAATTATAAATCCACTAGAGCTACCGCTGGTAACTGTGTGTGCTCAACTAAAACCCAAAATCTAACTCAACTAGGCATTCTCAGGAACCAAGCTTCCTGTAATACCCCAAAACACTGCCTGGCACCACAGACTTCACATAGAGTTCAACCTGCCACACTTAAATGTACACTATACTACAACAACTCACAGGAGACAAACTTGCGGACACCCAAACCACACTCTAGCTCTTTTGCAAAGGCTACTCCTGCACTTCACGCGTATTCCTACGCTTACATAGTCTCCTATCTTAGTGCCTTACCCTTTAAAATGTTATTCTCTATGCTCCTAGGATTCCTCCTAAAAACACAACACCTCTATTGTGTTTAACTTCATTTCTAACCGGTTACTCTAGGGTCTCTAACAAGGCGTCACACCTGGCCAGCATGTGACTCTCACCCTCACACATGCTACCTCTCTCACGTTTCTTCTTAACACTATACCCCACGTGCATTCACTCACTGCAACCACAAACATCCATGCAAATTCATCACACTTTCATTTAAACCTCATACATGCACAACAAAACATGTCCACTGAAACCTATTTAAACATCATATACGAAAAGACATCCGTTCACCATACAGTGCACGTTTCGCCTGTCCCAACATTTAAGAAAACAATAAATAAATCGATTGCAGACCTTATTTTAAATGCTGTGATCCAAACACATCTGCCACTCTTGTGCCCACAACACATGCACACACAACTCCCGCACACCAATGGCATTACACTCCACAAAATCGTTAAAAAAAAACTCTGTAGACCTGCACTTCAGCAACAAACTCATGAAACTGCTTAAAAATGCAATACAATTCTCATATAAAATTCTTGCCCTGCAGCACGCAGTATTAATGTCCTCTTGAAAATGAAAAATGTCAGCAAAAAATAAAAAAAAACATTTCAATCCCTTGTTGCAACAACTTTTTACAGCTGCTGCTTCCCACAACGTTGCAGTTCCATATCCAATACATTATAAAATGTCAGTTGATACGCTTACTGTTCCAAGAGCTTCCATATCTGCGTTGTCTCCAAAACTTTTCTGCTGCTCATTAATCACTCGATTGTCTGCGGTTTACCAAAATACTTCTCCACTCCGGGTAACTGAAAGTCTTTTGTTCCGAACGACCGAAAACAAATGATTTCCTGATGTGTCATCACGCCGGCACACAACTTTAGGTCCTTTTCTCAATGCAGGCCTTCTTTGAACACCGAACAGGACGATGGCGCTGGGTAAAATGCTTGCGTTCCAGCCCAACAGCGCGGCTGGAACGCAGGTTGCATAGCTGGGCGCACGCCACCCAAGGCCCCTTCTGGACACTTTGAAAATGCCCAATCTCACCTCCGGACTCCGCATCAATTTGCTCCATGAGTACAAGATGCTGCTCTGCCGTAATGGGACCGGACTTCATGTCCCATAAGCCGGATTTTCAATTTTGCCTCAGTACTTCTCTCGCAGTGCCGGGGTGCTCGCTTCTGCAAATTTCTTTTCGCTGCTCACTTTACACACAACAGCTGTGTTCACACCTCCTGGCATGCCATGCACCTCTATAGCCCCTCACTATACACTTGATTTGGGTCAGTTTCTCAACTTTTTTTTAAATTATGGATGTTTTCCTATCTTAGGAAGGGGATATGAAATTGTGCAATAAGAACATACTATGCATTACTTATTGAATGTGGCATTGTTGCACAAATTGCAATGCAATTCTGTTTCCTTTGACATTTCTAAGTTCCTATAATCTGTACAGCAGCATTGACTGTCCACCCAAGATCTTCCATGTGCATATTTTCACTTTCCTATCTGTCACCCCGCTTCTGGTTCATCATAGTTTGGGGAGGAGAGGTGAACATTAAGAGGATTGCATTTTTCTGTTACTTTTATTTTTTTTCATTGATTTAGCTGATTGCTCAACTTTTCAATGTATACAAAATTTGTTTAAAAGTGCATATAATAGCCAAAAGAACATAAAGACTTTTAAGAGAATACATACATAGATACATAAGCAACGCATAAGAAGGCATATAACAAAATTAGAAAAAGAGAAGGAAAATAAGAAAAAGTAAAATTAGAAATTGTAAACTGTGAAAAAGGAAAAGCTTACAATAAAATCAACTGATCGTTTGTTCAAATTTTTCAACCTTATACATGGCATAGTTTCAACATTGCATTGCTTATTTCAAAGTTATGACTTTGGCCATAGGTTTCGCTTCTCAACAGGGCATTATCACCAGAGGTTGTTGTTACCAGTTACATAGCGCATACTTAGCACTTATTGATATTGCATCCCATGAGGTTAATATGCTAATTGGCCCTTCTAAATCTAAAGCATTGAGAAAACTAGTAGTGGCTATATATAAACTCATATTTTGTGTGGTTAGTATCTTTGACCATCTATGTTCCGGTAGTACATATGTCATATCAATCATGTGTTTTGGAAAGTACACTTCTCTCAGTTTACACAATGCACTACATTTCATTACAAGATGTTCGAGCGTTTCTTTGACACATAGGTTATTACAAAATCAGCAATAATTATCCTCTTGACGAAGTTGCTTGTGCTGTGCGAGTATGTCCCTCGTCGGCCAAAGGTTCAGGCGCAGACGTAGAATCGCTGTGCGTATTTTTGGGTTAGGTGCTTTACACAGATGTCTCTGTTGCTCCAATTTTTTTATCCTGATAAGCTTGCGAGTTGAAATGTTTGTAGGTAAGACAGGTTGTGCGCGTGGCTATCCAATCTTGCATAAAGATTTTTTTTTTTTTGGCAAGATCAGGATTGTTGATCAATTTTTCTAATGAAACTTCTGCTGTGGGCAAAATTACTATAACATTATTTATCCATTCTTGTATGAAACGATGGTTAGAATGGAACATGTAGTTTGCCACTATTGTCAGCAGATTGTTATTCTTGTCATACGTTAAACATTTTCGGAACAGAGCACATAATTTCCAATGATATCTAGCATGTAAGGATGTGAGACCCAGCTCATATCTTAACTAGGGGTCTGGGGTACATAAAGGGACTGTTAGTATTTGTCGCCAGAACTTAGCTTCTAGTTTTTCAAAGAAGGAGTTTTCGATGAAAGTTCCCGTTTCAAGGCCATACGAGAGTGTAGGCGTGTTTATTTTTTTTTTTTTTGTTTTTTGTTTATTTTTTTTTTTTTTGTCGCCAATATTGGTTGGCAGGAAAGATGGGAAAACTTGCCAAATTTGTACAAAATTAGCCTGGTTTGTGATATGGCTGGGGTCACCTTACTTACGATGATATTCTGCGTATGGGCAGTTGGAATATCATCAAAAGCCAGACCTAAATATGTATAATTGTGTACAATTTTCAAACTGACATCTTTAATTTTCCAGACCATTCTATTACCGCAGGTTGAATTTAGAAACATACTGAACAACTTGAGATTTGTTCACATTTATTGTAAGTTCGTTATGATCAAAATATTCTGTTAGTGCTGTCAGGAGCTTTTGCAGCCCACTTGGGGTTTTTGATACAAGTACGAGGTCATCGGCATACCAAAGGGCTTGTATAGCCACATTATTCCATTTTGGGGAGTCGGATTGTACCTCTTTGAAGGTCTTTTTGATGTTTTGAGTGAAAAAATTGAATAGGGCTGATGCAAGTATACAGCCTTGCTTTAGCCCTCGGGCAGTTCTAATGGAGGCGGACAATAGACCCATTATTGAGTCTGATTCGTACAGATGTATCAGAATGTAAAAGATAAATGATATCAGTTAGACTAGAGGGACATTTGGCTTCAATAAATCGAATGCGGCTTGGAGGTCGATTAATGCAAAATACATGTATATTTTAGAATAATGCGCTTGTTGTTTTTTTAAGGCATTCAAAGTGATCAAATTTATGGCTGGCCCCATACCAGGCACAAATCCCGTCTGATTCGGGTCTCGCTGTTGTGTTTCAAGAGTCCAACAATTAAAGTCACTCATCACTAGTCGGCAGAATATTTTGCCTGGTGTGTCCAGGAGCGCGATTGGACGATAGTTGGCTGGAGCTCCTCAATCACCTTTTTTGAAGATGGGGACTATGAGCGATGTAGACCCAGGTAAGGCTTTTGTGCATAGGATTTGATGAAATATATTGTTTAGAATTGTAGCCCAAGATCTTGGATGTTCTTTCATCATGTAGTTTGTTAGTCCATCCGGACCTGCAGCTCGTGATGATGATTTGCTTATTAGTTCGTCAATGGAGCATTCAAGGTTCCATGATGCCTTGGTTTGTATCGAATATTGATATTGGTCAAATTTTACATCTTGGTATAATTTTGTAAAATGATTTATCCATTCTATTTCTATTTAATTGTGTCCACTTGTCTGTGGCCTGCTGTATCATTAAGTAATTACCATATTTGCGTTGTATTTTTTGTATGAATTAATGGAATGAAGTTTTCACTGTCACCTTGGAACTTTTGTACGCACATATCCAGTTTTTATATTTACATTTGATGTTCCTTATGGCTCGTTTTTTTTTCTTCGTCCGGGGGCAATGTTCGAGTCGATCTTAGAGCTCTTCTGTGTTCGGTCTTCACTTGGTGCAGCTTACTGTCATATACATACTTGTGTTTTTTTTTTTTTGGATGACTAGCATGTATGTGATGTATTTATTTGAACATATGCAGAGTTTCTAAATAGGATTTGAATCCAGGAAGTGATTTTTGGGTTTGTAAAGCCCCTTCTAATAACTTTAGTTTATCTTGATTCCATCTAAAACGTATCCTGGTATTGTTAATTATTAAGTTCAGAGTCATACAATGTTGATGTTGAGATGGAGTATCTGTCCAAGGCCAAGTTAGGAGTAAGATATTGTGATCGCTCGACGATTGTTTCAGGATTTCAAATTTGGATGCTTTCATGAGTAGGTCTTCAGACAGAAATAGTCAATAGTACTTTCAGACACGCCTCTCTGCCACGTTGGTTGGGATGGTATATCTCCTGTAAGAGAGCCGTTTGCGATATGTAGATTCCAATCTTTCATGAAATTTTGACCCCTGATGGTTTCTTGAAAATTATTCTTCATGTTTGCTGTCATGTTGTGCAATTTGAAGTCGCCTGCGATTATCGTGGTCGTGATGTTTGGCGTTTTACTTGTCTATTATCAGAAATTGCAGCTGGATTTCTGTGTAAAATTAATTGGGGCAATGTCAACCTGGTTTCTTGAAATTTTAACTAATTGCATGAAGCTGTTTGGAGAAGCCCATGCCTGTAGTTTAAAGCCTGTGCTGAGTTTGAACGCAACTAATAGGCCGATGTCGGCCACCCCTTTATTGAGGCGACTGCTGGTATGTGTACTACAGCATGATCATCCCATATCGGGGCCCCCCCGTCATCCAGGTTTCTTGGAGGGCTACAATTTCAAAATCATTTATGCAATTTTGTTCTTCGCTTTGTAAATGCCTATGGCCTCTTGAATTCCAGGAGGCTAATGAAACATCTTGTTTGATTGTAGTCGGTAATGGTTATGCCTTCGGAGGTAATTTGCAAAAGGGGCATTGACACTCCGGTTGTGGTTGTTTATCCTGTTGGACTTGTCTTTGAGATGCTTTTTGGTCACGATTGCTATTATAGGTTCTTTCAGGATCTTGGGCTAATAAAAAGCCCATTTCAAACAGTGCCATCTTTGCTCGCCATAAGGTATTTAACACCAGGCCAGATTTAATCCATAACCGCACAATTGAGAGATTACTGTCGCACAAAAATTTCACCTGATCGATATCTGATCATGTGATGTCTTCCAGTTCGTGCAATTCATCAAAGACATTTAGAACACTCGATCTGCATAGATCATATTTTGCATACGGTGCATTTTCGACATTTAAATATTAATGTGTGGTAATCTCGGACGTTGGTCTTTTGTCTTTTTTTGATTGTCTCTCATGTGTCTCATTCATTATTTGTTCCTTGTTTTTTAAAGCTCACTGTTTTGTGATTTTGTGCTTCGTAGCTCGTGGTCGGAGGTTCTACTTCTCGTATATTTTTCTGTACTGCTTGTGCCTCATAATTCAAAGTTGGAAATTGTGCTGTTGTATATTTTGGTGATTTTTCCCGATTTGCTTCCTTCATGATGATAGCCATATTACAGTTGTTTAGGCGTTGAGATAAATATTCATCAACTGCTGCTTTAATTTGATCCGAGCGTTCAGTGATGTATGTTCGGTTTGCCGCTTTTTTTGGTGAGGCTCCCAGCTGTGATGGAGCACTTAGGTTTTCATTTATCGTGACATTCCTTAGCGGTGCAGTTGTGCCGGACTGGGTTTCCCCTGTTTCTTAGAGCACCACCAAGGCATTCAACGGTGAGTGGTCAAGCGGTGAGTGACTTCCAGTTTGTACCGCAAAGTTCACCGTTTGAATCTCGCAGTGCGCCTTTGTGACTTGACTTGTTGAAGTTGGCGTTTGAATCGGTGCCACAGTAAGTACACTTGTCAATTGCGTTTCACTTGACGGTGCATAAGTTTGACTTGTTGTGTCCACCAATTGTTTATTAGCAATCGCTTGAGTAATTTCAGGTGTAGGTTTTTGAGTGAGATCAATTGTTGGGAGTCGTGGTTTCGCCTTCACTATACGCCTTGATTTAGAGGCTATTAGACGTGGTTTCGAGATGAGATGTCTCGGGTGATTCATTTGACGGGCTTGTTTACTGAAGACGACATACGTTCCCACCACCGGCGATGATTGCGGGCTGGGTGGCAGTTTATCCACGCTGATCCATGAAGAATTAGGCTCAGTGTTAACAGGAATAGGGCTTTCCACAGAACTTATTATTTGAGAAAAGGTGGGTACTGCCGATGTAAAGTCTGTTGGTACTGTCTGTGAATGTTTGTCTCTTGTGCTTGTATTTTGGTCTCTGTTGGAATCCTGCTGGGCTCATCACATTAGAATGCGACTTTATCCAAGTAGGGATTTCTTCAATTTGCACAGATTGGTGATTTATTTTTTGTTCCAGTGATTCAAATATCCTTTGGAGACTTCTAATCGTTGTATTTACTGCTGTTAGAGTGATTTCAAGTAGACCATTATTAGTGGATATAGCTGAAGGCTCTGTAGTTGTAAGTCGACGTCTTGGAGTCGGTTGGATAAAGGAAGCCACAAGCGATGCGCGGGAATCCATTGAGCAAGGAGCTCGATAGTCAGGTGATATTGACACTTGCGATGAATTCAGGTTCGCAATACTTGCTCGTATTGATACGTTTGGAAAAATGTCATTGTTCTCCACTTCTTCAGCTACAAAAGTTAGCTGTACCATCGATTTTTGATTCAGGCAAGGGGATTTTACTGTTTGTAATATAGTATTGTCTGAGACAGTTTGTTCCTTGCTTTGTGGCTGGTGTGCATTTTCTATGTTGAGGTGAAGAGGACTCCCCAGCCGGAAAGAGTCTGGGGCGAGATCTTGTTCCTTGTCTTGCGGGTATTGTATATTTTCTAGATTAGATTCGGGAAATCCCTCCATTCCCATAGCAGCAGAGGCGGATGCCTGTTCTTTACTCTGCGGCTGTTGTGGATTTTGTGTAGTGGAGCTGAGTGATTCCTCCTCCGTCCTCCTAGAATCAGGAGCGGTAACCTGTTCCTTACTTTGCAGCTGTTGTAGATTTTCTGTATTGGAGCTCCAAGGTCCATCCGTTCTCATAGAGTCGGGCGGAAATTGATCGTTACCTTTCGGTAAAGCACAGAAAGTACATATATCTTGATTGGGAAGAGTTTTTGGCACAGGCGTAAGTGTTTTTGCGAATGGCCATGCATTTTGGTTTTCCAGCAGATTTGGAGGGATTACTCCTGGGGGTTAATGGGAGCTCAGGTATCTCAGGCATGTTAGACTTAAGTGTATAAGTACGCATGAGAGACAACCAGACTCCAGTGTTCTTCTACCCGTGCAGGAGTGTGATTTTCACTTGACTAATTGCTCGCAGGTGGTCGCGAGAGCACAAGTGTTACATAAAATTAGCCTAACGTGATGGAATCAAATAAAGGATAGCATTAGAATTTTTGCAAGTATTAAAGGTTATAGTTCTCTGCCGCAACTTCGCGGCCAAGCAGTACTTGAAGGTACTTGCTACGGTGCGCGCCCCTTGCTGTTTTTATACACGCCTTAAAGGTGGGCGTTCCCGATGTACAAAGCAGTGCCTAAACAGAGGTAAATGCAATGTTTTAGAGCATATAACAGTGAATAAAGTAAGTTAGTAGCTTATGCAGAGCTGTTCACCTGATGGGCAATGCAGTATATAGCAAGTCCTTATGAGAAAGTCTTTATCCAAAAAGGAAGAACGGAGTCCAGCGGCCAAGCGGTACTTGCTACGGTGCGTAAGTTTCTGTTACTTACTCCCAGGGCTTACCAGCCAAAGGCAACATGCAGAGTGGCAAACATTTCATTTGCCTCGTGGGCTATGTAACTTGTCGGCTGATGCATTCACCATGGCAATTGAGCACTGGCGCTCCCCCCTGGAAGCATAGAGAAGGCGCAGATTGGTCGTCCAGAGCCCATGTTACCAGACCGGATGAAGGACCTTGGCAGGATAGCTTGCAAATGGGTGGCCAGGCCAAGGACCGCTTGATCAAGGGCAAAACTGGTTTGCCTGCCTTAATCTCCATTAGTCAGAATGGCAGTAAACTACTTGACCAGCCAATAGATACCAGTTATCTATCTCTGTCCCCTCTCCATCCAACCTTTGGGCTGGTTCTATTTACCCCTCCCAAACCACCCATGCTTGGGTGGGCTCTGGGTTCCTCCTCCCTGTTAACCAGGAAGAATCTACAATGCACCAAATGGTTATGTATACCCTTATCTACTAGCACTTCTCCACTTTTGCCCTAAGATTTCTTCTTGTACCCCTGAGTCTGTATTTCTCCAATTGTCAGTGCCAAACAATGACATTGCTACAGACATTCTTTGTCTGTTATGTTTTGTTTAAAACTGCTTTGCAGTGATTTGAGTGAAGTTGATATGGACCAAAAGTCATATCTCGATTCTTGAGCTCAATGGCGATATACAATATATATATCGATCTTGTTTGTGTGGGTTAAATGCAGAGTTGTAAGCCGCCAACTACATATGAGATGTCACAAACACCTTTATTTATAAGATATTGATCAAAATAATGTGCAAGTACAGGGATCCTATTCCTGTTTCTGAATACACATAGCTGCTCAAATATCAAAATGTAAATAAAACATTGTATTATGTGTAATGTGTATAGATCTCAATTATTTCGTACAGCGATTTTGAAAATATACAGATATCTCCCAAACCCGATATTTTTCCCAGCCATACTTGTTTGAGGGGTGTGAGTCACAAGGAACGGAGCTACCCAGGCGGTTATCATGGGTCATTTCCAGAGGGTGGAAGAAGTGAGATTCCCTGGACATGGAATCAAAGGCACAGTAAAGCCACAAACCCTAGGGTGAGACCCTAGCTAGAGACCTCTCATACGGACTAAACACTATCTTGTACCATGGGGCAGAATATCAAGAAGGGATAGACGTGTGAGAAAAGCCCTGCTCATGTTTCCTGAATGGAATGAAATTTGTTTGCTTACCTTGTGACCCTTAGAAATCACTAATGGCATACGTCGGAAGGCAGCTGGCGACTGCGGAAAAACAGAGTTTCCAAGGTAGTTCCGAAGGCTGGCCTTCGCTTTTGACGCATTACAAATGCTTAAATAGGGACAAGTGCCTGCAGACCCTATTTTCCAATCCCACACTATATTTAATCTCTTAAGGGGAGGAATTATTAGTTCCCTATCCATGGGCCAATTGTGGCAAAGAGAAACTACAAAAAGAGCCAACCTGGAGTCAGTTTACAATAAAACCTACAGCCTTTTGTGTAGGAAGAGGATGTAGCAGTAATTTCTTTTCTTGAGGAATTGCACCCATCTATGGCTGCTCCCCACCTGAAAAGGCATCTGCCGTCTAAGGAAGACTGGGGAGCAGGTGCCTGGGGGCAGTGCTGAACTAGAGGAAGTGGAGGCACAGTCCTCTGCACCCTTGATAGAAAGGGAAGATCACATGTGGAAGAAGGTGGCCTTATTACAAGAGCTGATGAAACGGAGACCTTTGCACCTTAGCACTGGGAAGGAACTTCGAGAGGTGCATTCTGAGACTTTGACTATTGAGTGAATCTTCTCCAAAAAAGTGAGAACCTGATGAAAATGTCAAGATTGTCCCAAGACTTGTGAAAGTGAGACCTGGTGGAAAAGACGCCAGGGCAGTCCTACGATTTGTGACACCTGTCTGAAAGGGAGACTGCAGAATCCAGCGACTGAAGGCAAAGGGATGCCATCGTCCTTGATATTGGAAACATTGAAACCCAGTGATAGGAATTCCTGGAGAGATCGGGGACTGGTGAAAGGGACGGTAGGGTTTAGAGTTTGGGAGGGGGAGTAAAAGGCTGGTCTGAGGGATGGCAGCAAAACCTGCAGCGGAGTAGGAGACGTGTGGTGGGAAAGGCACCAGGAATCTGACAATAAGCCCCACTGCAAAGAAACCTTTTGGTGCTGTGGGCATTCCTAAATGTAGTCCAAGGGCATGCATTTTGGTGGATTTATATAGTAGTATATTACAGGGCTGGATACAGCCCTACAGGTAAGGGATGTATCGGCCACTTTTACTCCCTAAAAATAGACAAATACTCCCAAATTATAAAAATAGGGAGTAAAGACGCCCAACAAAAATAAGAAACCGACATGTAGACCTCACCCACGTAGCTCCATGGATATGTTTGGACCAGTAGTGCACGTAGTACCACAGAAAGAAACTATTATAACTGCATGATCGGAAGAAGTGAACATGTATATTTTAATGTGCCTGAATCACTAGGTGCTAAGAAATAATGATCACCAAAACATGTTGGTTTTCCAGGTATTCTCACTTATAAAATACTCTCATTGGGAATTTGGCTTACATTTTGACTCCCATAACATCATTTTACTGCCATCTTTTAAAAATAGTGAGTAAAATACTCCCACATCCAATCTTATCTGGGGCACTGGCTGGACATGACAGTAAGAGGTTGTGGATCTTTCTGATAGCTGGAACTTTGGATACTGTTGCTTGGTTTAGCCGGGGGACTAACAGCATTGCATATGATCCGGTTATTACAACAGTTTGGTTACCCATCTTGGAACATTCGGATAGCAAATTCTGTTGGCTTTTATATCTTCATCCATAGTGTTAATAAACATTATTTGGGTCATCTCCGCTTACTAGAGGATGAAAGTAATTGGGGATTAGCAATCTCTGGCTAGACTCTTCTTAAAGGGTGCCGTTGTATCAGAGATCTTGAAGTTTATCTTCTGCTTACGTCTGCATTTGAATTCCAAAACGTAAGTCAATTAATAATTACTTTATTTCGGCTTATAGCCATAAAAGTATTTTAGCACAGTAGATACAAACATTTTCAATAAAACACAGAGAAACCTGTGAATTTCATGCTATATACAATCACATGACAAATATAAATACACTCATAGTAATTTACATTTATTCGACCAATCTTATGATAAAATAGTGTTTCCAAGAGCACCAGCTCCTGGAACAGTTCAATTTTATCCCTAATACATACATGTTATCAAATATAATCCAGCATTTTGTGGCAGTTCTTTCTATTAAGTCTGTACTTTATAGCATGATATTCAACCGCCTCTCTTCTCCCGCAGGCACTAGCTAAATAAGTAGACTGAACATTACATCCATTTCACCTACCATTTTGCACAAAACGGGCCGCAGAAATCAGTGAGAATACCTTTCACTAAGCATGATTTTATTCTTTTGCCCAATATCCGAGTAGAGCGGCCAAACAAAGTACTGCTTTTGATCAGGACAAAGGGGCGTACGTACATATGGATGATTATTATTCCAGCATGCTTTTACCGCCACTAATGGTAAAGTGCCTAGATGCATTTTTAAATAAAAGAATCTTTAGAATGGACTTTCAATGAGAGATGGGGTTTCTTCCAAAGAGAAACTTTGTTTAATATAGAGGAAATGATACCCCATTGATGGATGTAAACATTTGGCTACATACTGACCCCACATCCAATCTGTATGCACGCCTATAACAGTTTGTCTGCTGCAGCCATTGATGGTCTCTGGGTTATCCCAAAGTTCCTCCAAATTTACAAAATGGATACTTCTTAATGTTTCCAAACCATTTTAGTGAGAGAACATTTTGGAGAGCTAGAGCATCCTTAAGGGCTGCCCTATATCTGAGTGGTATCACAAGACCAGATACGCTCCCAAAATAAGACTGTTTTTAAGGCTATTTGTTTATGCATACCAGGCCAAGTTCCATGGGTAGCACAGATTGGGTGTGCTTTTGGAGACGGACAGCAGCCTTTATAGAAAGTCACCAGAAGAGCTGGAGCCTTTGTGTGACCTGTATCTCCACCCCATTAAGGCCCCCTGCCACTACTTGGCCTCTGTAAAGTTCCATTGCCCGAATTATATAGGATTTCTCCCAAAGGAATTGGCAAAGGCTAAAATGCCATAACATTTCATACCCAGTTTCCGGTTTGCCTTGTTAAGGTGTTCCTGCCAGGATCCATCCGAGGCAATCCACATTCCTAAATAATCGAATTGAGACACTTCACTTATCACTCCTTCTATATCTGTTCATGACAGTCACCCTTGCTGTCTACCACATCACATTACTTTTGTTTTGCTAGTATTGACTTACAGACCTTTTATTCTTCTAAATTTGCCAAAATGGGCTTACTATTTTTAGGCCTGATGGAGTTAAGGACATAACCACGTCATCGGCAAAGAAGACGATCACCACCAAGAGATGGTGCATTCAATGTTTGTTGGGAATTCGGTCAGTAGACTAGCAAACAGGTTGAAAATGAGGGGCCAGTATACAAGCACGTCTTGCACCTTTTTCAATACGGAAAATCCCAGTGGTTCCCCTCCTACACCCCATCTCGCTCTTGCTGATGACCCTTCATAAAAGTCCATTATTGCTTTCAACAAAGGAAGGGGGTCTTGGCAATTAAGGCTCGCCATAGTGCCAATCTAGGTATACTGTCCTAAGTGGAAGTGGTGTGCCAGCAGTGTGTTTTGGAGCAGTTGTAGGAAGGTGCTTTTTGTTTTTGCTCCGTTGATTTTGCCTGGACTTGGACTTGCTTCTGCAGTCCTCCTTTCTATTCCTTTGGGAGGAGTTCCAGACAATAAACAGCGCGGTGTGCCTGCAGTGTGTTTTGGGGTTTTGTGGATAGTGGAGCCGCAGCTGTGGGGGACGTGTCCAGATTCATTAGTACTTCTTGGGTAAGCATCATTGCTGCACTGCTGTGAAAGTTGATCTGGAGGTCTCTGCTACGGCTGTCGTGTTTCCACTTGCTCTTCTACCCGTTGCTGGCCGGGTTGTTGATACAGAGAAATGCTTGGTTGAGCTGTACGGATTCGTGCTAAATTGGTGACCGTCATCTAACCACTTGCTCGAACAGGAAGCTCTTGTGGAACTTGAATTGTACTGGCATAATTTTTTGAGCTGTGATTTAGCATCATAGCATTGTGCACGTGGGTTTTCACGCTTAAGGTGCATATACAAATTGCTGAGTTGAACGGTTCTTATTTACAGGTGCTATGTGCTCATAAAACTGAAAGTGCAGCATATTGGATAAGGATTGAAGGAGCCCTGAGTGCCTGTGTTTTCCCCTGTCAACTCGGATATAAGTGTCTGTATAAAGTGTTTCCCGGTAAGTAAGGAGTGTGGTGGCATTGGGGTGACTGCGGGCCGGAGAGCCTTTGAGCCCCATGCTAAATTGGCACTAAGTGTTCGTTATTAAAGCAGGCACTTGCACTCAAGGTGTGATGCAAAATTGGGGTGGCTGCGGACCGGTGAGCCTTGAACCCCTGGTGAACTTGGACACAAGTGTCGGTATATAAAGTCTCTACCGGCGCACTAAGAGTGTGGTGGCATTGGGGTGGCTGTAAGCCTGAGAGACTTGGAATCCCCTGCTAATTTGGAGATGAGTATCTGTATTTAAAGTACAGACCGGTGTGCTTTGATTGTGGTGGCATTGGGGTGACTGGGCCTGAGAGCCTTTGAGCCCCTTAATTAAATTGGCTGTAATTGGCGGCTGAACACATGCACAGTAGTTTTGGCAGTGTCTGATATTAGGTTGACTGATGGTATAAGAGCACTTGGTATATTGTTTAAGAAAAGCAGTCTGTCCTGTTTCATTTTATCCACTTGAGGAGTAAATAGTGTTATTGGTGTGAAGATACATACCAAAATAGAAACAAGCCTCAGAAATTAAAAACGCCTGTCCGGTAGTAAAAAAGAATGTGCTCCCTAAACCGCAATTTATAGATGGAATGGCTTCGACTGATATGGAAGTAGATCAAGATATAGAGCCCTTGATTACAGAGCTCTCCTTTACAGTACCATCAATGATCCTGCTACTATCCAAATTGCCCCCACAATGCTTCTGTAACGCACATTTAAGAGCAAAATCTAGGGGGCAAACAACAAATGACCCTCCCCATAATGATCGATGAAAAGGTGCTTTATTTAAGTTAACTCAATGGGTTTCACGATATTGGGGATGATGTGATGCAACCTAGGAACGCCCAGTTAGATGAAATTGGACCCGCAGTTGAACTAAATCGAAATGGTGATATCGCAGATGTTTCTATGCTAGCACCAGTTATAATGGCGGAACTTGGTAGATGTGTGTGTTTGTCTTCGGGACCATCTACTCAAGTTTCCACACTTCGAAGACAGATTGTGTACATTTACACAGTAACAAGGATGGTGACTTGTGTTGCAATCCAAACTCCTCTGACAGGTTTGTTTTCAGGGAAGCTGTCAAATCGAGTGGGTTGGCTCCCTCGCCACCATCTGTTGAGGGGCACAAAGAACGGCCACACCAGGAGTATGGAGAGTTTGATCCACTTGCTATGTCTCGCAATGTTCACGCAGATGTGGCTACTCAAAAATCTGCAAGGGTTATTCAAGAAAATAATCTTACTGATGAAACCATGCTCGATCTGAATGAACAGAATTGTCAAACCTTTCCCATATTGACGCTGATTATTAACTTTTTGGACAAGGGGCATGAATTTACTCACTTTGCCATAAGGCGTATGAAAGAGTCAAAGGGGGAGATGTTGGGGAAATTAAACAATTTAGAGGGTTTCATGTTGGCACACGAAGCTTTGGGAAAGTTCCAGCCTATCCAAACAGATAACATGCATACTAGTTGGCAAAATCCACCTTGTTTTTTCCACCCGCATGTTAAGATGACAACTCGAGAGACTCTAACTACTAGTATAGATCATAAAGTAGAGAAGCCTTATACTGAGCAAGTACAATTGCTGGAAAAAATTGAGAAATATACTCCTTCACAGGATGAGATTGATAAGATTGAGTTAATTACAATAGCAAAGTAGACTTTTAGTATTGCAAAGTCTATTTATTAAAGATAATGTGGTAAACTGTGACGGTAGTGGACTCCATCAGGTTGAGTTGTCAAATGTCGAGCATGTGGTAGATCATCCTGAGACACCTGATGCTCCAGAATTTCAGTCAAGACAGAAGGACTAACGGGAACGGGTTGAGAATGAGGAGGTTATTGCTAATAGAGCAGAAAGCAAGACAGAGAGCAATCGGGAATGGAAATATTGTATGTCTCCGAAAGCTACAAAACTGCAGTTAAGAACAAAAAACTGTACTTAATGTACTTAAACGAAATGCTAGCACCTCACCAGTCAAAATATAAAGGGGCAGCAAAGTAGTAGTATTGACTTCAACATAAACAGCAAAGAACTCCAAGATGTTGCTATACATGAGCCTGGTCTAGACTTAAATCGGTTGGATGATGAATCCAGGGCGCACTTACAGATGGCCATGCAGAACGCTCCGATTGAACCCAGTAATGCCCAGCAAACGTCTAGATAAACGGTACACAAGCCGCAATCACCTCAAAAGGTGCAAACTGTATCCAAACCTAGTTGCCACTAAAGGGGGACCTTGTGCTAAAGCCAAGGGAGCAATATGAAACAATCGAATTTGGCAGCTTTCTACCAAGCAACTAAAAATAAAAAAAACTTTTGGAAGAGATAGTTGTGATGGAGAGCATGCCCAAACGATAGCCTTGTTAGGACCCCAAGTACAAACCAAAGTAAAACCTCCATACACATGTTTGAAGCCTAGTAATACTAGTAAAGGAAATTCTGTAAATATCGATATGAATTGTCAGTCACACAGGTATGTCAGGTTTGATCGTAAATGTAGGGCACCAGCTTGCTTCAAACAAAAGTGAAAACCAGACTCAATTCTGACGTTTCCCAGGAGGATATGATCTCAATTGGTGAGCAATCGGGAAGAGAAGGGATTAAGTTTGGAAATGTAAATATGCCTCATCCTGGTGTCGACATCAAGACACGTGACGACATCCCAAAAGAAATGCAAATGCTTATTGGGTTGAGTAGCAATGTCTTGATGCATGGAAATGATAGAATCAACTGCACTTATTTGTTGAATGTGTTTCAACAAATACCAACTTTGCGGAATTTAAATATACATGACATTAAATGGATAAAATTGCCTCTCATTAATAACAGGATGTTATGTAAAGTACAATCTCTCCTAATTACCAAAATGTTATGGGTACTAAGACAATTTTAACCTGTTGGGCTATGAACTTCACTCTTTGGAAAGTATGCAAAAATCAACTAGCTTCATTGAATTTCAAACACAGAAGATGTGTAGTACGACCCCCAACAACACAATTGGGTGCAGACGAAGCTCTGACCCAGAACTCGCTCAACCAGTTAACTTCGGTAGTTAATGCTATAAAGGGGTTAGCATGTTTAGAACCACTTTTGAAAGATGTGAGCTCCCTCAATACCAAGCAAAATCATTCATAACTCCCAGAGATTTCCATTCTTGTAACTGTTGTGGCTTTAAAAATTTGCAGAAATGTTATAAAACCAACCCTGCATTTAATAATTCAGCATCATTTTAATACAAGAAACTATGGCTGTGAAACACATTAATTTGGATGGCTTTACTTCATTTAGTCACCCGGCTAGACATGGGGAACTTGGACGACCCCAAGGAGGTCTCTTGATTTTAGTGCACAATAGCTTGAAGATGGTAGCTAAATACACTTTTTTAGTCCAATGAATTACTTGTCATTGAAGTAATATCAAATCACAGCCATATATTGATTATTAACTTGTATTGCAATCCTCAGCTGCGGTCTCAGTTAAGTATATTAACAGAATTAGATGCAATCTTACATAAAGCTTTACTTGTAATGCAGAATACGAGGTAATCGTTGGTGGAGACTTCAATTCTATCCTTAATGATTCTTCACCATACAAATTGGCGCACTCGAAGCAAGTTTACAACGCTTGGCTTATGAAAGAGGGCATTGTTGGATGGTGTTTCTGGTAAACAGGAACATCCATATGATCGCTCATGCGCAAAGGACCAGCTTGATTTTACTTGGATAAGAGGGAACTCACGTTCTTTGACTATATCGTTGTATCAGAAAATCTACTCAAAATTTGTAGACTTAACGTAGTAATCAATATGGGTTATAGTGATCATATGATGCTGAAGCTCAGTCTGCATGTTCCAGTAGAAGTGTTTACGAGATCAAGGCAGTTGACATTAATCGAAGCAGATAGATATCTGAAGTCAATTAGATGGAACCCAAAATTGTGTAGACATTTGTCATTTCTTGTAAATCGAGACATGTGGAGCAGAGGCATTAGCGCAACGTCTATTTGAACAAAACATAATATTGTAGCTTATAACATCGCTCTGGTAAAATACCATCTGCATCTCAATCCAAACAGATGGGACGAGTACTCTGCATCCCAGTAGATATAGTACAGAGATTGCTGCTCTAAAGAGCACACGTAACAGGGATATTAGAATGGCAAAGTTGCTAAAGGATAATAGCCTATTTAACAAGACAAAAAAGCACATTCAAGCTTGCTGTAGATCTTCACTTAAAAATGTGAAGAGGGCAAGTCTATTGGCAGACAATCAAAAAATGATTGGGCTTTTATGCAAGCAGAAAACTAAAGATGCATGTCTTTTAAAAGATGATCCGTTGGGGGCGTGACCTGGAGCGCGAACGATGCAGCAGCTCCTGTAATGGCCTCCGTACGAGACCTGCGGCGATGATGAATAAATTAACCTTAATGGGTCGGTTTGCGGCATGCCTCGGCTCGTAAGCAAGGCGAATCTCTGAGGCGTCGGCTGCTGCCTGGGGAGGCGACATCACCAGCCCTGAAGCCCTGATTCGGGCCGTTGTCCCGGTGCCCCCTGCCTCCTGACACGGCTCCCAAGATGGCGGACGGGGAGTAATTATCCCGTCGTCCCCCAGGACGGAACGAAGTGAGCCACAGATCGGATGCCCTGCGGCTGGACCCGGGCTGGCGTGGGCTGCCGGCTCACGCTCCGTAGCGAACAGGTGGCCCCCTCCTCCCCAAGACGACTCAACTGAAGACCCAGGAGCGGAGTGGCTGCCTCCCCTCCCCCCATTTCGGTGGTCCCGCTGCCCACACAGCTCTGCGAGGCCGCGGCAGCTCCCTTCCGGGGAGTCGAGCGAAAGCTGTTGTGAGGCCGGCGATCGCGTCCCCCTCGGCGGGGAACAAGCAACCGCTCACCCGGATTGACAACAGGAGTGGATCCGCTGGGATTTTGAAGCTGAGGGGAGACGGACGCTCGTCGCTCCGAGGGAGGGCCGACCGACGCTCCGTCTCCGGAACCTCCAGTCCTGCCTTCACTGGTGGCCGAGCGGCCTCCTTCGGGATTCCGCAGGTGTCGCTGCCGGCCCCGCCACCCCATGCCAGGATCCCGACACAGGAGTGGAGGCGATCCGGGGGCCCTATCGACGGCCCCCCCTCCTTCAGACGGCCCGGCTCCTTCCAGGGGCGCCCCGGCCCACTGTCCTTTGGTAGGCCTCCCATAATCCGGGCCCACTGACATCCCTGAAGATCCTATGCAGGAGCAGCTGACGGTCTACTTCTCCCGAGCTCCTGAGCCCGGCCCAGCGAGCCCTGATGAGGTAGGAATCTTCCTAAGACTTGAAAGGATTCTATCTACCCGCTGCTGTCCAGAAGACCCGACGGTGCCCTCCGTCCGACCAGGGATCTCTTGGTGCCCCGCTTGAGACCCCCCTCCCGTCTCTGAGACTTCCTGGGGCGCCCCGGCCCACTCCTGCTGCTCATATTGGATCCTGAGTCCCGGCCCCGAGGCCCCCCCAGCCTGACACGTTCCAACTATCCTCCTACAGTATCTTACATTGACTGCACCGCCACTGCGGCCCCCCTTCTAACGCCACGGAGGCAAGGCCTAGTGATCCTCATTGCGTCTGGCGCACTGCTTGTTCACCTGAGTCTCCCTACCCCCCCTGGGACCCTGACTTCTGGCCCCCTTGGTCCATTGAGCCGCACCTCGAGATCCCTAAGCATTGCAGTCACTGCAGCCCGGAGCTCCTAATTCCGACACAATGTCGAAGCCAACGAAATCAGCCAAACCTTCGGGCATCTCCACTATGCTCTTAGCAGCGGACAGGACGAAGAAGCCGGACCCTCCCCCTAAATTAACTCCACAAAAACCTCCTGAGGAGCAAGGAAAGCTAGCCACTAAGGAAGACATCCAGGCCTTCATGCAGGACATCAAGGCGGAGTTCCGATCTTGTATGTCAGAGCTTACCACGCGGATGGATCAAAGACTGACCGAGGCGGAACAGACTGGGCGAAGTGAAGGACCTGACCCAGAGCCACGATGCCACGATCCTAGACATGAGACGAGAGATTCTGGCGCTGCAGAACAAGAATGAAGTGATGGAATTTAAACAAGAAGACCTAGAAAACGGCACAACGAAATAACCTGCGCATCCGAGGAGTCCCATCGACCATCCCAGACAAAGAGCTGCCAGAATACATTGGCAACTTCTTTCAAACTCTTCTTACAAATATGGATGAAACCCAACTTATCCTGGACCGTACTCACAGGCTTACGACCAAGACGGGGGGTGGATTCGGACGGCCCCCCAGACGTAATTAGCAGGGTCCATTTCTACGCTACTTAAGAGGCCATCTCGGCCATTAGCCGCACCAAAGATGAACATTCGTTCATGAGCTCCCCACTGCAAATTTTCCAGGACCTCTCGTTAACCTTACAGAAAAGAAGAACCCTTAGACCCCTAACACTATTCCTACAGAACCAGCAAATTCGCTACAGATGGCTCTTCCCCTCCACTCTCCAATTCACGTTTCAGGGAACCCAGCGCAGAACCAGCCGCCTAGAGGACGCGGAGTCCATTTTGCACCCACGCTCGCCGGAGGCCTCGACTGCTCAGACCCCGCAGCACTCGCCAGGGGGGAGGCGGAGCGGCTGCCCCAGGGACAGCAGCAGCAACCTTGGTTGAAGACTCAGACGCCGAAAGATAAAATGATACAGCCCAGTCTGGGGCTCTTACGCAGACCGATCCAGAGATGAAATCAGGATCCAGTAACGCCGCGGGTCCCGAGCAGCCTATACCCCACTCCAAGGAGTATGTCACCAACTCACCCTCGGAGACCAACCCTATGGAATGGTTGGATCCCAGCGCTGTTGGCTGGGAGAACAGTTGGGGCCCAGTTGGCCCACCCATGTAAAAGTTTACCCTCCCGTTGGAGGATACAAGAAACCCAGCCGAAGGAAAGCTTTGTTAATCGTGAGTCACGAAATGAAGACTGAATACCCCCATGCCCCCCGCGAGGAGCAGAATCCCATCACAGAGAACATCCAGGGGTCTCCCCCTCCACACCAGAAACTAAGGTTCCTGACACTGAATGTTAGAGGCCTCAACGCCCCACAGAAGCGGAAAGTGATCCTGAGACGCATCCAGAATGATAAAGCTTCCATTGTCTTCCTCCAGGAGACACATCTGACACCAACTGACTTCACGAGGCTCCGAGATCGGCAATTTCCACTACAGTTCCTGGCATCGAGCGGAACGAAGAAGGGTGGCACAGCAATCTTAATCGCCAAAGGTCTTCAGCCGCAAATCCTGGACTCGATGCTGGGCCCCGAGGGCCGCTTTGTGGCGGTGAAGTGCCAACTATACACATTGATCTCAGCATATGCCCCGAACGAAGAGCAGGAGGCATTCTACTCGGCCCTGGAAAGCACCCTCCTACCGTTTGCTGAGGGCCATACCATCATCGGGGGAGATTTCAACGGAGTCCCCGATCCCTTAGCGGACAGATCACACCCTCCAGCCCGCAGGGACTTTGGCTTGGTGACTGCTTTACTCAAATTGTTCCGAGCCTTAGACGTGGCAGATACCTGGAGGGTCCTCCACCCAGAGGAGCGAGACTACTTGTGCTATTCCTATGTACATAGAACTTACTCACGCATCGACCTCCTTCTGGCATCCCCGCAGATCCTGGCATACACAGATGAAGTCCTCATAGGTCCTAGAATCCACTCAGACCACGCGCCCATAATGTTAACGCTAAGAGCTCATGATCCTGACCCGTCCCCAAGACCCAGATGGTCTCTCTATGACCCGATCCTAAACGATATGGCCACCAGAGACGTAGTGGCTAAAACAATAAATCAGTTCTTCGAAGAAAATAAAAATGAAGATACTTCCCCAGCGAATACATGGGACGCAATGAAGGCCGTGGTGAGAGGGGTGCTAATCTCCCGAGGAGCGGCCTATCACAAACAAAAACATACCCGCCATATCCTAGAGGACAAGGTCCTGGAGGCCGAGACGGCGTGTAAGGCCAGAAACTGGTCCCTGAGAACCTACCGAGCCTTGCAGACAGCCCGAAGGAAATTGGAGGCCCATTACGCGGAGGACACAGCCCAGCTTCTAACCAAAACAGTTACTATGCCAGAAGAAACAAGGCAAATACATTTCTAGTGGAAAAATTGGCAAGAGTCAAGAGGAGAAATACCATTATAGGCCTCCGAGACTCCCAGGGTGCAGTTCAGTTCGCAGATCGGGGTAAATTGAGAATTGCAGAGGCCCACTTGACCGAGACAATGACGGCTACCCCAAGACCCTGTGGAGAGCAGCAGTCCTACCTGCATGAAGCAGCCTTACCCAAGCTCTCAACCCCGAGTAGAGAAGAGTTGGAGGCCCCAATTACCAGCGAAGAGATCGACGTGGCTGTTAAAAGCTTAAAATCAAGAGCCCCGGGACCGGATGGTTTCTCGCCTCGATTTTCTAAACTCTTTCGATCCCAGCTGCTAGCTCCAATGACGACTCTCTTCAACTCCTTCGCCACCTCAGGATCAACAACCCCATCGGAGAGTCGATCACAGTACTAGCGCTGAAACCAGGAAAAGACCCCAGAGATATCGCGGCATATCGATCCATCTCCTTATTAAACCTAGATGCGAACATTTATTCAAAGGTCTTGGCAAACCGATTAGCGAAGATTCTCCCGGACATTATAGATCCAGACCAGACAGGATTTATTCTAAACAGAGCCACCACGGATAACACTCGTAGAGTCCTCAACCTGGTTGAGAAAGCTAGGCAAGACTCTCAAACTCGCCCTGCTAGCCTTGGACGCGACCAAGGCTTCTGACAAAGTGGACTGGTCGTTCCTCCGTCTTACCCTGGAATCGTTCCGCTTTGGACCCACCTTCTTAAAGCTAGTCCTAGCGAGCTATTAAACCCCTACTACCTTTCTCAGAGTGAATGGCCTACTGACCAGCCCCATCTCCCTAACATGCGGCACCAGGCAGGGCTGTCCCCTCTCTCCCCTACTTTTTGCTATGGTTATGGAACCCCTGGCCCAACGGATCCGCTTTAGCGCCAGAATCAAAGGCCTCCAAGTAGGCCCCACCCAGCATAATATTGCGCTCTACGCTGATGATGTGATGCTGACCATTACAGACACCTCCCAGTCCTTGAGAGCCGCCCTAGCGGAAATCCATAGATTCGGAAAGGTTTCCGGATTTGCCATCAATTTGGTGAAATCTACAGCGTTGGGGATAGGCTTAGACAAGAGAGATAAGGAATCCTTTAGTTCCCAGTGCGCGATCCCACTAAGTGAAAAATCCATCCCCTACCTCGGGGTTGGGATCCCCGCTAATCCTGAAGACACCTACTGGATAAACTTCCCGCCCCTGATTAAAACTTTAGAAAAAGACCTGGACTCCTGGCTCACGCAGGAAATATCACTAATAGGTCGCATCACGGCCTGCAAGATGAAATTATTGCCACGATTTCTGTACGCCTGCTCGGCCCTTCCCATCATAGTCCCTCGCCCCCTGCTGCAGCGACTTCAGAGGAAGATATTTGAATTCATATGGAGGGGGAAGAAAGCCCGCATTCCACGAAAGACCATGCTGTGTGCCCCGAACCAGGGAGGTCTAGGGGTCCCTGACCTCCAAAGATACCAAATGGCTGCGCAGATAGCTCACACCCGGGCTTGGACCATAGCGTCAGGGAGCCCCAAATGGATGGACATAGAACAAGCCCGATTACCTCTCCCCCTGCGCTTTCTCCTGCACCTTCCGACTTCGCTGCGGCGGTCGTGGCCAGCCATTTTATCTTCGACCAAGCAGACGTTGAAGGCATGGGATTGCGCACGCAAATCCAGAGGCATCCCGAGAGACCTGAGCCCCTCAGCTCCAGTCTTCCACAATCCGGCCTTCTCACCTGGGACTTCCCCCTCGAACTTTAGAAACTGGATCGCCGAAGGAGCCCAGCCGCTGACATTCGCCCAATGCAAGAGAGCTTTTAATCTCTCGGAGTCAGACAGGTTCTCATACTGCCAAATCAGACACTGGTGCTCACATCCCCAGACTCGTGTGGCGGCCACCCGAGACCTGGACGCCCTGGAACTAACTGCGGCAGACCCTCCAGCCCGAGGGTGTATCTCGACGCTGCATCGATTATTCCAGGTGAACCTATTGTCAGCCAGAGCAACATGTATGTCGCAGTGGGAGAGAGACCTAGGGCATCCGATCCAGGATCAAGCCTGGACCGATATCTGGTCACGCACGCATTCATCTTCTTTCTGCATTACCAATCGAGAATGTGCGCATAAACTTCTCTTGAGATGGTATTTCCCACCGCTTCAACTACACCACTTCAATCAGTCGCTGGACTCAGTGTGCTGGCGCCGCTGCGGCTCGCCGGGCTCCTACCTACACATGTGGTGGACGTGCCCGATGGTGGCAGTCTTTTGGGCCCAATGCATCGCTACCATCGCAGACATTACCCAGATCACTCTGCCACTAGAACCGGAACCACTCCTGCTGGGGACCCCGATTCCAGGCATCTACCCAAGATCAGGCACGCTCGCGGCCCTCATCACACAATTGCTCCTGGCCGCAAAAATCACAATAGCCCGGACGTGGAAGTCTCCGGAGGGCCCCCTAACGGTGCTGTGGTGGTTGAAAATCTGGGACATCTTCATTGCTGAGAAAATCATGGCGGCAAATAGAGGCCGCCTCCACCGTTTCACAAACATTTGGTCTCCGGTGATAGACTATGACCTGCGTTTCCCAGCGCTGACCTACAAACCACGTCTAGTGGCAAATGCCCAGCGGGCTGCAGACAGGGAACAGACTCAATTGGTAGAGGAGCAGGCCCCGGAAGATAGCCAGAATCAGGATATGGAGACGGAAGCTCGGGGATAGATGAGGAAGACTTATTGGTGTAAGTTATGACAGGGATTGATGTGTCGGGGATCGGACTTAATTGGCGAGGAGACAGCCAGAACTAAAGGGTGGTAGCGGGTATCTGGGGATATACAACTGTGTTAATGCTGTTAAAAAGTGCTGAATTGATATGCTAATTTGTTTTCCTGTGTGATAACCAAAAATAAACAAGTAAAAAAAAAAATTAAAAAAATGATCCGTTGTTCGGGGCCAAAATGATCTGTTATTTGAAAGCAGAATGATTCCTCCTTCCTGGTTTACTGCAATTATTGTACCTATCCCCAAAAAAGGGCCAATTGATGACCCAGGTAATTACTGCCCAATTGCATTGATGATGTTCCTGCCAAGGTATTTGCTACTCTTGTATTAAGGGAATTGGAGAAGTGGGTAGCTGACGACCATCTTCTTTCAAGATTCCAGGTGGGATTCAGGAAGGCAATGGGTACCACTCTTAATGCCACGATCCTAGCACATCTGTTGGAAACTTCACATTTTACTGGTTCAGGGGCTATTTACATGGCATAATTAGATCTGTCTGCAGCCTTTGATAGTGTAATTAGGGCTTGGCTATGTAGTAAGTTGATTCAAAATGGCATACCAGAATATCTTGTGGGGCTAATGGCGCTACTTCATAACAAGACATCCTACAGGGTATGTATAAATCAAGCTGGGTTTATAACCGAGTCAATTGATACAGAAATGGGAGTTAAGCAAGGCTGTCAATTGGCAGCTATACTCTTTAATTGTTTGACCGGACGCCATATTGCCTCCAAAGAAAATTGAATTTGTTTTCTGCATATGCTAAAATAAACAACCTTGCTACCAATCCCTGTAAATCTAACATGATAGTATTTGCTAACGGAAAGAAAGTTTGCAGATTTACATGGGAGATGGATGGAGCTACAATTCAACGTTACTTGGCAACTAGATATTTGGGATATAATCTGTGTGACTCAAACGCCTTGTCTATGTGGAGCAATATGTTAAACCGAAAAGTAGTCCACCTTATTTCACAAATGAAAATCATATACCACAGGTTCACAAAATTCTCATTACTACCAACCATTGAATTCTATACTTTAAAGGTTGAACCAATCATTTTGTATCGATTGAATCTCTTTATACTTGACAAAAGTCCTAAACAAACTACAAGGAAGGATCTGGAAAGCGGTTTTGGGATTTCCGAAATCACTGCCTAATTCGTTGATCCTTCATGAACTGGGACAGAACTCCCTTGCTGCTAAATTACATTGGAGAATGCTGATGAATTACGGTAAAATGTTGTATCCTCACCAAATTCGTTTTGAGGATTTCGGTAAAATGGTGCTGAATGCCTACCCTGTGGAGATTAATAGATATGTTAAGATGCAAGCGATGTTAGTTAATTGCTATGAATCAAAAAGAATTGTATGAGCATCCTGGTCTGGTAAAAAAAAAAAAAAGTTTCTCCAAAAGATTGGGCAAATACTACTGATCTAAACGCCAAGTACAAATCCTGTGCCGATCAATCACGTTTAAGTCACAAACCCGACGGCTTCAATACCTGGTAAATTTTCCTTGCGACAAAGCAAGGAGTCTGTATTTGAAATTCAAGCTCAATCTCTTCAATACAAACTAAAAGATGAAATATTGATGTTGGTTGTAGATTTTGTGTAGAAGATGAAAGTTGCGAGACATTGAAACATCTGGTGATACATTCCTGGTATTTTGAAAGCTTGTGGATAGCCCATTTGGGGGAAGTATTTTGATGTAGATCTGCTATTCTCACGAGATATTTTGTGGACACAATGTATGTGGGGCCCAAGACAGTCGCTGGTACTGGCACTAACACTTTCTTAACAATAATTCAGGTTCATTTAAGCGAAAGGGAACAAGGTGTGTCCAAGTACCATTAAGACTTATTGTTATGCAGGAATATATTGCGCATATGTAACAATTGATTTTAATTGGTTTTTAAGTACAATTAGTTTTAACTGTATGTTATGTTTTATGCGTTTATGAGATGTAAATGTTTTTTTCTTTGTACTTATCTTTCTTATGTTTTAATATTTGTAAAGGTGCTTTGTGCCAAATACAAATAAATAAATGGAAGTCTGAGGACTTGGCCCATGGTACTGACCCCCTTAGGAAAACCTGCCTAGAGGTGGCTTAAGGCATCAACTTTCTCAGCCCACTTTTTTAGTTTTATTAGAAATATTTTGCCAAAATGTTTGCTACTAGTATCTAGATCGGCCTATAATTCCCTGGGTCATCAGGTTCCCCCTTTTTTTTAAGATGGGAACGAACTATGCTGCTTGCCATGATGGAGGTTTGTGGCCTGACGAGAGTATAGTGTTAAATAGTAACCATATATTTGTTACCCTAATTGCTGGCTCTCATGTATAGGTTCATGGGGGGGGGGGGAAGGTCAGAACCTGAAGCCTTTACTCTGTTTGCGAATAGCTTCACGAACCTCCTCCTGTGACAATTCTATCAGTGATGAATCAAGACCATAAAGTGTACATTTGTTCCCATGGGACAAGAAGTCTGATCTTGATTTGCGATACAGACCTGCAAGTGGTCAAACCAGGTGTTTTCGGTAATGGCCGATTGGATGAGATTTTGGTTTTGAACAATTTCCCACCAAAACGATCCTCCAAAAATCTTTCTAAATTGTAACATTAAGCGCTTCCCATAGTTCGCGAGTTCGAGAGATTTCGCTTTTTTCTTCTGCTTTTCTAAGGACTTTTATTTTCTATACATCATTTTTATCACTCCATCCTTATCTTAAAGGGTCCTCACTAGCTTGGTGTTGGCTGTCCTTCACTCCTAATCATACCAACTGTCCCTTGTGGTTTGTAGCCCTGCCACAAATTTCAAGGGTTTGGGGGAAAAAGTGGGGAAGAGCAGCTGAAATGGCTGTAGCTGATGTTAACACGCAGCTGTCATGAACTTTGATAGGGCTCATTAGTTTCATGCTCCTTCATCACAACAATACTCAAGGGAGAAGTAGGAAAAGCGTTAATCCTTCCAAGATAAATCTACACTAGGGGACGGTTTTCCTATTTTCAGAATGAAGACCATACCTCTATGGTGGTTTCAGAGGCACTTGGGATTAATGGCCTCCTGTACCCAGGTAGTTCACACAGCTAGGTTAGGAATGAGAGCAACAAACCTACTTGGCATAGCATCGCAAATAATCCTCAATCGAGCATCCAATCAAAGCTGTCCATGACAACCTGGTACTAGGGACGCATAGAAGTAGTGGTATCTCTACTTTGCGGTCTGCGATGAGTCAGAGGGACAGGGACTCACTGAGGGTATAATACCAAGTGATTTATTAAAATAAAATAATGCCTGTCTTTCCCTAACATTATGGGTGTTCCTACCTATGTAATTAACTAAGGTGCTCGTCAGTCAGTCTTGAAGTGTCCAAAAGGAATAAGTCTGTTGTCCAAAACTATCCTTACTGACCCTACGACTATGAAAACCTAAATTGAGTCGGGAGAATGACTCCCTTCTCCTGAGGGTACTTATAATGCCAGTCTTTAGTACTAAGTCTTTTTTGACTTCTTGAAGCAGAATTCTTCACTTCCATGATTGGGTTCTTGGGCTCTCTTTAATACTTAATCCGCAAATAGTCTCTTGTGACTTCTTGGATTAAGCTCTTTAGTTCCTTAATTGGGTTATTGGGTGCTCTCTCCTCTTTGGAGATCCTTCTCCGGGATCTCTTATTAATTCTTCTTTCTTGGTTGCAGCTCTCTGAGGTTTGCTGTACTTTAAGCAATTGCATCATACTGCGATTACTTTCAGTTGGGTCTGTGCCGTCTCTGATTTTTCTCTTCAACATTGTGTTTACTTGGGATAATGTGCTGAATTACTTCCCCCTTTCCCCTGGTTATTTTTATCTTATTTTCTCTTCTTTCATTATTCACTTGTTCAACAGTTCTTTCTCTAGAATCACAATATTTGAATCTTCTTTGGTTCACATTTCACTCGGTTTCCTCTCTGGGTTCCTGTTCCCTTCACCGGTAGATGTCTTCGGGAGTCTTTTTAAAAAAAAATGTTTTCTTATTTTTATTTTCTTTCACTGCTCGCCGCGCCTTCTTTGCCTTGGCGTGTCTCTCTTGTTGTGCTTTCCTGTCTCTCTGTTGGGGTGTCCTGGTCCCCTCTTGCATTACCGGACACCCCATAGGCTTCTCAGGTTGGTGGCATCTGTGAAGTTGCTTGGACCCTTGGTCCACCATAAACTCCCTCTCATTGTCTCGCCACCACCTCTTTTTGGGCTCCTGCCCTTGTGCTTTCTCATGTTTCAGGTACACCGCAACTTCGGCGTACCATTTTGTGATGCTGGGCGAGTTCGAAACTCGCAGGCTTCCCGATTTCTTTTTTATTTATATATATATTTTTTTTAAATTCTACGTCAGGGCGGATGCAGCATGGGGCCTCCCCCGGCCTGCATAAGCGTTTCTCCTTGCTTTGCTCACTCTTGTCGGAGTGCAGCTGTATCCACGCACTCGTCTGAGTGGATGGGACCTTCTGATTTAGAGACATGGTTTGTTTCCATAAGAGTACCACATCCTCATCAGACCTGGGCACGTTTCTATCTGGATACATAGCCTTATACCATCGGGCATAGCTCCTGTGGCATCTGCCAGTAGGTGTCCAGAGGGAAATGAGTGGGCACTACGTAGTTCTTGTAAGGTTAATCAATTCCTGATCTTACAAATAGGTATTTGGTCCTGTTGCCAGATGCCTCCCCGTTTGCTAGGGGTGGTAAGAAATAATAATTTACTGTTGGCTGGATTGGTTATTCCAGTCTGCTGGAAGGACCTAATTGGTGATTCCCACTGTGTTTCCTTAAATACGTGTAGCTTTACTTGGAAAAACGTTGAAAAATTATAATAAACTCAGTTGATTTTGATGTAGGTGTATTTATTGTTCAATTGTCTTTGTTAGGCCATTTGCAAACATTTTGTTGTCCAATGCATTTCGGTCTATCTCAGACCTTCTTCAGGGACTATTGACAATGAAAAAACAAAATAAATAAATAAAGTCCATAATCCTATTCATTCAATAATACACAATCTGTATGTCGTACTCAATTAACAAAACTGTGAATGTTAAAAAATGTACCTGTATAAATGTTGCTCAGAAACCTTGACCTTGTTAATGTTTTCTTTCTTCTGGATAAATTTCCAATTCCATAATCCACTTGAGCGTGCTTACTTACATTTGCTGGTATATAACATCAGTATCCCTTAAGTGCCCATCCGTATTGAGGTAATATAAATTGTAGCAGATAATCATGATAAATATTCAATATATTGAGGTTTAGGTCTAAGTTTGGGTTAAGCTTCTGATTGTTAGGGATTCGCCTCCCCAAATGGGGAGTCTTGCCTGTTAAAGAGCAATTCTGCAGCAGCAGGGCACCTCGGTCGCTTGAATACGCGTTGCTGGTTGCTCTGACTGCCTTTTATGCTTACAAATTGGCGCTATTTTGGAGTGTTTGAGTATATTTCACTCGCTAACTGTTAATGACACTATAGTGATACTAATTGTTCGAGATGTTATTATGTAAAAAACTCGTCTGTGCTGAATAATGTTGTGCGTTGTAATGGACTGTGGTCCACAATGATAACCTACTCCAAATGTGGATAACAATGTCATGCGTCATATATTATTTTGATTAGCCTTTCTTATATGTATAATAATGTAGTGTCCTCAACTCGTGAGGAAACTAAAATGAAAGTGCATCTCCTATTCATATCAACTGTTGGTGTCAGTATGCGTAAAATATCCAGGAGCTCAACAAACATCAATGTACCTTACACTATATTGATATAGAATGTCCCAAGCAAATTACCGGCTCTTGTATGTTCAGATCAGTATTTCCACAAATACCATAATACTTACGCAAGTGACAGTTGCAACCTGAGGCATATAGTTTGTTGTTTTATATCAAGCTTAATTACATAAAATCATGTCTTTTAACTTGTTTACAATAAAATAAATTAAAGGAAACATGCATAATTGCACTCTTCATTGAGACCACCTGGCTGCATAGAGTTGAGCTTCTCGATCCAGAAAGTTTCTTTTTGACTTGAGTCTGTTGATATCCACGTTAATGCCTTGGGTGACTTCCAATACATCAAGAATTTGGAATTTGATTTGCGCTATTTGATGTTTGGCTTCTTTAAAATGTCTTGCTACGGGAGATTTGATGTTGCCCGTCCGGATATTGGACCAGTGTTCATTCCACCTTACTTTGGCCTTACATGTAGTTTGCCCCACATAATATTTGCCGCATGGGCACTTAATGCTGTATATGACATTTGTGGTGTCACATGTTGAAAATTTCTTCAAGTACATTTTTTGTCCCGAATTTGGGTGGAATACAGTGTCCCCTTTCTGGACCATATGGCAATTCGAACAATTCTAGCATGGATAAGTAACTTTCTTTCTCGGTCTTTGCTTTTGAAGTTGAATGTCACTGCATATGAGCATATCTTTGATGTTTCTGCTTCTAGTGTAAGCAAACATTGGTGGAGTCGTGTAAAGATTCCCCAGTGTCTTGTCTTCTGACAAAAAATGCCAATGTTTCAAAACTATTTTTTTGATCTTGTGGCTTTCTGTAGAATATTTTGTCACATATGAATGGAGTTTCTTTGGTATCTGTTGTTTTCGCAATTATCTCTTTCCTGTCCATTGCTGCTACTTTTGAAATTGAATCGTTAATCTCTTGTGGTGAATAACCTTTGTAGAAATCTTAATGTCATCTCTTGTGTCTGTCTTCATCTTGCACTATTTTCTTGACCCTTAACAGTTGACTAAAAGGAAGACTTTTAAGAGTGTTCGGGGGGTGAAGTAATAGGTTGTTCCGATCGGTAGGTTTCCGATAGAAAGTTGTAAAAAGTTTTGAGTCTTTGTACATCACAGTGACATCTAAAAAATGTACTTCTTTTTTGCTGTGGGTTGTTGTGAATTGTATGTGTTCATCAATGTTGTTCATTCAATTTGCAGAATTTTTTAACTGTTTGGTTCCCTGCCAGATTCCAATACATCGATGTATCTTCCCCAATATTGAAGGTGTTGTTTCCAAGTATTATGATTCAAAATATTCTCCATTTCAAATTTGTACATAAAACTGTTGGCATAACTTGGCGCCATTGTTGCTCCCATTGAGGTGCCACTTGTTTGCAGATAGTATTGCTCTTTATATCTGAAATATGAATTTTGCGCAATGAATTCTAGAAGGATCATTAGAAATTCTTTATATGCTTCTACTTCTCTGGTGGTAAGTAAAAGCCATTCTACCGATTCCTGTCCTGGTTGTGCAGAATTGAAGCGTATAGACTCCGTACGTCAGCGGTAAAAAGAATGATGCCCTTGTTGGTGGGCATAGTAGTTAGGATGTTAAGAAAATGAGTAGTGTCTTTGCTATAAGTCTTGGTATTTTGCATGATGGGTTGAAGAAAATGGGCCACATATGTTCCCAATGGTTGTAAAATGCTATTCGTTGCGGACACGATGGGTCTGCCCGGTGGTTTTATTAATGTTTTATGGATTTTAGGAATAGTGTAGAACACAGGTATTCTTGGATTTGCAGTGGTTAAGAAGCGTCAAGTTTTTTCCAATATCCATTCATTCCTCTGTGCTAGATCTAGTATGTATTCCAAATTTTGTTTGATTTCATTCGTGGGATATCTGTCTATAGGGTTGTATACAGATCTGTCCATGAGTTGTTGTGAGCACTTTTGAGATAATCTTTTAGCATCTTGTATTACCATAGCACCCCTTTTGTCGGCGGGTTTAAATGAAATGTCATTGTTAGAAAACAGTGTTCGGATGATGTTCAAATCTTTCCTACTGAAATTGCTGTTGCGTGGTGGTTGGTACGAAAGTTTTTTTTAAAGTCAGCAGTGGCCATCCTTTGACATAGATCAATTATGGGATAATTGACTGGTGGTATGAAGGTACTCTTGGGTTTAATTTCTTTGTACTCCGTTTCTTGTGTTGGGTTTTCCGTGGTTTCCTCTTGAATTGTGGCAAAAAATGCTTTTAGTCTAAGCTTTCGTGAAAATTTGAAGAGTTCTATTTTCTTTTCAAATAAATTGGAATGATATGTTGCAACAAAGGTAAGTCCTTTTTGTAACAAATCGTTCTCCTCCTTGTTCAACTGGTATCCTGACAAATTAACTACTAAGTTTTCCTGGGGTTCAATCGAGTGTGTAGGCGTTGTTGGTTTCTGTCTGTCCCCTCCTCGTCCTCTTCTTCGTGGACCTCTGTCTAAAAAAGTGCTGTTTGGGTTAAACCCTCTGCCTGTAGGACGTTTCTTACCAGCGCTAGTTCCTTCTCCTGCGTCTTGTCGTTCGGTGCTTGTTGATTCTGGTCCACTGGTACCTGGGTCTGACGAGCTTGTTGAATTCCTAGTAGTTGGCTTCTGGCTATATTTGTTCATCCAACTATAAACCACATTGTTCAAGTAATCGTATGTGTCTCTACGAAATGAATCATGGGGTTGCATGGGGGGATATGCTTACCAGGCACAAGCACCCTGGTGACACTACGTCATCTAATGGGGTCAGGCGTCCATCTGTTGAAAATGGTCGGACATAAGGATTCTACTCTGTTCCTCTCTTAATACATGGAGCCATTATCTCCCTTGTCTGATATTAGTGTTGGTCGTCCTACCCATTATGGTCTTTCACTTATGATGGTACAAAGTCTGTGCAGCTGGTTACAACTCGCACCCCTCCCCTATCGCCCCCGTTAGCACTTCAGATGTAACTTCTTCCTCCTCCTTTCACCAAGTTGTCACTGTCCTGATTGTCCTTCACATCCTTGTTCTGGTATGCTTTTAGTCATTCAGGCGGCCTCCTCTCCAAGCTTCTCTCCATCTCTCTCCATCCTTTCGTAATGTTGGCATACCTTATCCTGACCTCCTTCACTGCTCCAGTTCGTGTGTTTCTTCTCTTTTCTTTATTCCTTCCCACTTCCTGTTTTTCACCCCCTCTTGCCAAGAGGGAGCAATCTTGCTCTCTCCTCAGTACTCTTCTCAATCCGAATCCCACATAACAGATTTGGGCAAGCACTTTTTTATATGTGCACTTTCTGGGCAATTGGCCTGATGGGTACTGCTTAGTGGACACCTGTTCACTCTTGGCATCCACAGGTCTTGATTGGGTCATTGTACATGCCTCCTACCTTAAACCCAGGTGTAATTTGTAATCCTTGTTTGCTTGTCAGTCATCCCATACCTCTGCAGACCAATGCTGGTGGCTACCTTATTCCATCATCGTGCCAGTTTCCCCTTCCCTGCTTCACCCCACTGTCATTCTGTCTAATTCAGTGGGGTGTATTGTTTTTGTCACTACTTTGCGTTTCATTGGACAACCCCTTTAACCTCCTCCCTTCCCCTTCCCCCTCAGTCTGCACTTGCTAACCCCCCCTTTAATAGCCCTCCCCTCCCTCCTTCTCTTCCTTTCCTCTCTTCTCCCCTGATGAGGGTGCTAGACAAGTCCAATCTATGAAAGCCTCGTCAAAACCTGTTCATCCCTGTTCCTCTAAAACCGTCAAGGACCACATTGACACCCTCGCTCCGGCCCTTGCTGATTTCTGAAACCATTCCTTTGCCACAGGATCCTTCCCCTCCTCTCTGAAACTCCCTTGTGCATCCTCTGCTCAAGAAACCCGAAGCAGATCCTTCCTGTCCTGCTAACTATCGCCCAATCTCCATTACTCCCTTTCTGGGCAAACTCCTGGAAAAGCTGGTCATCTCTCAGTTTAACCTTCATTCTGATTCTGTTGGCTGTCTCCATCACCACCAGTCTGGTTTCAGAGCGGCCAGAAGTACAGAAACTGCTCTCCTGAACATTTGCGAAGATCTGCTCTCCAACCTTGACTCTAACATTCCCTCTGTCCTCATCCTACTCGATCTCTCTTCTGCCTTTGACACGGTCAACCATACCATCCTGCTCAACCGTCTCCATGAGAACCTGGGTATCGCCGATCAGGCTCTGGCCTGGCTGACCGCTTTCCTTTCTGATTGACCTTCCCAGGTCCAACTGGGGTCCTTCCTATCATCTATCTTCCTCTCTACCTGTGATGTTCCCCAGGGGTCTAACCTCTCGCCCTGGCTTTTCAACCAATACCTGGCAAATTTCCAGTGCTACGCTGATGAAACAACTCATTTTCAGGCTGTCCTCGGCCACCTCCTCTCCCTCTCTTCTCGCATTGCCTAACTGCCATTCAAGATTGGTGTGCCGCCAAGGATCTTTGCCTTAATGCCAGCAAGACTGAGATCTTTATCCTCAGAACACCTTCTCCATCCTTTCACCACTCTCTCTGGCCCGGCCTTGCTTGGCCCTCCTCCCATCCCCACCTGCAAGGCTAAGAACCTCCGGGTCATCTTTGACTCCACACTTTCCTTCTCCTTCCACATCTCGGAGGTCTCTAAAAAGTCAAGCTTCCTACTGCACCTCTTCAGATGTACTCTTCCTTTCCTCTCCTTCCCCCAGAAGCTCACTGTCTCCCAAGCTCTGGTTCTCTCTAGGTTGGACTATTGTAACAGCCTTTTTCTAAATTTACCTGCCTCTACTCTTCGCCCTCTGCAACTAATCCAAAACAGGACTGCGAGACTTGTCCTTGGCCTCAAGCCCTCGGATTGTATTTCTCCAGCTCTGAAATCTCTCCATTGGCTCCCAGTGGATGCAAGGATTACATTTTAAACCCTCTGCATTGTCCACAAGGCTTTCTGGGGCCTGGGCTCAAAATACCTTCAGCTATACCTCCGCAAATACCTCCCCTCTCGAGCCCTTCACACCTCTAACTCCCTCAGGGTCAGTCGTTTTTTAAAGAAACGAGCTGGGGGGGCGAGATCTGTCTTCGGCTGGGGCCTCCCTCTGGAATAGCCTCCCAGCCACTGTAAAACCTGAGGCGAACCATCTCCGGTTCCGGAAACACCTCAAGACCTTCCTTTTTGCATCTGCCTTTGTTCCCCCTCTTTCCTGCTGATCTGCTCTCTTGGCATTGTGCATCTTGCCACCCTCTGTCCCCCGGGCCCAGGTACCTGCTCACCCTGCCACCCTTCTGCACTGCCTCCCGGCCACCCCTCGCACTGGGGACTGTATCTGTAACCCCTACAGTCCCCCACACCACATTTTCTTCTTTTATGCACTTATCAGACTTACCCAGTTCTGCTGCCGTAAACACAGCTCTTGCCACTTGCTGACCGCACTACCCCTGTTAATGCTTCATTATTTATTTATTTGTATTTATTATTAATCTGTTCTCCTCTGCACTTTCCACTCTCCTCCTTCGATGCACTTTTCCCCTTTCCCATGCACTTGCACGTTCTCAATGCCACTGGGCCTACCATCATGGTTTTGTTCTCCCCTGTGTCCCCTCCCTTGCCGCGCTCTGAAACACTTGTGTACAAGCGTGATACAAATAAAATATCATATATCATATCATTGCCCATGGTCCTCTGTGAACTTGGGTACTGTTCTGGGTTTTTTCCACTTGGTGAGGAAGCTGTGTTGCTAGCCCTATTTACAAGAATGCGAGTTGAATGGAGTTTAGAAGAGTGCTCCAAGACTGAAGGATGGGCTTTTGGAATCGCAAGGTAAGGGCATGTTTTAAGAGCCCTACAAAACTGCAGATGGACCTCAATAGATCTAATGACAAACAGGGGAACATTCCAGATGCTGAAGGTGGTATCCACACAAGTGAGATTCCACCTTTTCTCTTCCTAGAATATTTGGGCATCTGAAACCTAAGGGCTGCACTCTGCTTTAAAGGACCTTGCAGAACATAATGCTTTAGCCTTTTCCTGAGAAACTGTGGACCCTGACTGAAAAAAGCTGCATGGGCAACACTGAATATCTTGAGGTTTTCCTTTCCTCGCTGGACGCTAATGCCGGTGTCTAAGGACTGGAGAAATGATCCCTTATTTGTGCCAGACAGCAGTCTAGCTGCAGTGTAATGCACCATCTCCTGGTGCATTATCAAAAAGGCTGGCTAGGCCCAGATAGTATATTATTTTTATTTATTTAATGGTATATTTTACAATCACTTTTTACATACAAACACAATAAGCACCACACACCGTGGGTAATAAGCAGCGCTCAGATACCCGAGGGTTTGTAGCGCTATATAAATGCGAAATTATTATTTTATTATTATTAATAATAAACATCACATAAACCTATTACAGGCAGTTAAAACACACTAACACTTTGACAACAACAGATGCCATTCACATAACACCTTCCAATTTATCCTCACCTACAGGCATAATGAGGAAATATATATTTTCTCTCAATTCATAAAAAATGACTTCTACTGAACAGTAATAGACTTCCCCTTAATTGATCAGTTACCATCGAAGGTACAGCTGTCAAAATGACGTTCGTAGTGGAACTCTTTCATAAAACAGCAGCCAACGACCATTTAAAAGATGTATGTTAAAAATAAGTTGCCAAACCCAGCCCGGGTGTGTGGTGCTGGAAATGCAGCGGAGGGACAGGGCCTCCGTATCCTTGTCCTTTACTGTTTTTTATCGTGTGTTCTGTTGTGTTTTCCACGCAGGAGTTCATGTAGGACTCTGCAGGGGGAACATTAATCTAAACACACTGTTCTTTTTCCCCGTGTTTTCTATTTTGCCTCCTTATAAGTGAATTCAATTGCTTTACTTATTTTTCTGATTGGTATCGTCACCCTTTGGATGATTGCTGCCCTATATATATTTATGTTAAACCTATGTGTGTTTGAATATTAAATATTTACCTTTTACAAACTAGCCTGATTCCTGGTTCAGTGTGACCTGGGGGGTATCTTTAGAGGGGTGTGATATATCATTCAGAATATTGAACTTGTAGACAAAAATAAAATAAGGGTTTAATTTGCGCATTACATACTAGGCGAGACTTGGGTGTGTGCCTGATTGAAATCCCTTACAAGGTAGACCATGAAATTACAAGATAAATAATTGAATTAAGTGCAAACAATAAGCGTAAAAGGAAGGGGAGACCAGCCTACTATGCCTTGAGTGTTCAGAACAATGCACCTGTTTCTGCCACTTGGTGTCGTGAAGGTGATCTATATGCTGTTTAGTGTGCTATTTATCTTCAAATTCTTCTCTGGCTTATAATTCAGGCAGACCCTTGCAAAGTATTTTTAGGGTCTACAGGCACTCAGAAGACCGATTTAGTATGCATAATGAGATTGCAGTAGTTGCCTCCTTCATAGAAAGTTGATCTGCAGTGGCATTTTGGTTGCTTAGGCTCATGGAGCTCGCAGATATTAAACGAGAGCCTATTTTGGAAGCGTTTTCATTAGTAATCATGTGTATTTAGCAAACTACAGGCCCCTGTAGTTTGCTAAATACACATGATTACTAATGATTTGACGTGGGATCCCGCTACTGGTTTCATGAAAGCTGTTTTGGTCAGAATCATTAACTAAAAAGGACCAAAACTGGTAAGAAAATAAACTAGGAAATCTGCATTCCATTGTTCTTTTCTAATATGCCTTCTGAGGCTGCTGTGATGCGCCACAATTTGGTTATTCAGAACGCTGTCTTTATCAGTATAAATACATGGCAGAGGTTGTGTACTACAGAGCTGCATTCAATGTGCTATACCCATTTTAGGAGATGCACCGCCTCGTCAATGTTTACAAAGCGGCCACCTGTGTAACGCCACATGATATTTGTAAACAAAATGCATTAAACAGTAGGGCCGACACCTGGTTTAGTCTGTTAGCTAGAAGGTCTGACATTTTGCGTCCTTTACTATTATGTTTTGGAAATCGTGCCGTTTGCTGGACTGACGGACCTATGAACATATTGGTCCATAACGTTTAGTAACCCCTTTACTCTTGGTCTTCAGGCAGTTAAACGTCCTCCTTCCCCGTGGACTTTTTCTTCCAAAACTTAATTCCCTCACCCCCCCCCCCCCCGCCCCCTCTTGGAAGCAGACCGAGACTGAAATTAGGCAGTGTGGGAGGGGGGCGTGCAGGGGTTGCGCCGAGTATTTCCTAGTGGGCAGAGCCAACCACTATACCTACTATCCTTTAATTGCAGTTGCATCCACACTATTTCTGCTCAATCACTAGGCATCCTAACGATCAGCATGAAAATGATAGATGACTGCAGTGCGAGGCTTTTACCTTTTTAAAGCTCATTGACGGAAAGTCATGGTTGAAAGCAGCGCTGGAGTGCCCCTTAAACTCTCCCAAGAATGATCCAGACTAATTTTGGCATTTCAGTTTTTTGTGATTTAATGAAAAACATTGTAAAATAATGCTCTTTAATGGGAAGTTGTACTTTTCTCTGTCCACATGCATAATTAGTCACATACACCCTCTGGTATTTGTTTTGGAGTTTCCTGTGTATAGGCAAGGTGCAGGTCATAGGAAACTTCACCCCCACCCGAATACCGCATCCTTTGTTTTTCTTTTTCTATTTACTCCTTTTATCCCCCCCCCCCCGCCTACCTCCCCAGCTAGGTGTTTGGGGAAGGGAGTGGGATGCTGTACAAAAATAAATCAAGACATGATTACAAGTGCTAATGCCCAGGACAAATGGGGGTAACATCTGTGGAAGTAGGTTGCAGAGCAATTGCTAGAGGGGATTTGTTGCTCAAACCGTCTGAGTACCTGCCCACACGTTTTTGCCTGTACTTCGTGTTTGGTGAATGATTTTTGCTTCCCAGTGTTATCCCATGTAACCTGTTACCATTTCAGCAGTATATGCTTCTATCTTTTACTTAGCAGAGCAGGAGTTTGGGCACAAATCCACTTATTTTTCTGTGTCGATTGTGCGGATTACACATTAAGTAATCACTAAATGAGGCCTCCATCTGAATTGCTTTTTCTGCCTTTTTAAACCTCGTTCTACAATATGCCTTCCAAGTCTTACATTGACCCAGTCCTTTCAAGACCAATGTAAGGTAAACCAACTTTAATATCCTTTCAAAACATTATTTGAAAAATACTTTAAGCTCTCTTCGTTTGTGGGTGGATACCTAATACCCGTCCAACCCCATCTTGGACATGTCTAGGAGTAACTGCTGGCCCAAAGGTCTGTGAAAGGCTAGAATATTCTGCATGGTAGGGATCCGTACATTCATGGTAAGAGGATCTGGTTCACAAGGCCCTCGCCACTTTGCCCGCTTGTTTGTGGCTCGTAGTTGTCCTGTATGCGAGGCATACATTCGTTTTAAAAAATAGCTTAGCAGGGTTGTACTAATACTTTTAATGTGACTAGAGGTTATTTGTACCCAAAACACAAAATGAGCAACAATACTGCATTTTGTGTGTAACTATCAATTAAGACACAAGTGGGATGCCTTTGTGAGATGTAAAGGTTAGCTGTATGAAAGCACACAAATAAATGGATATGATAAAAAGGCTCTAAACAGTTTTCAGTGCATGGCTCTGTGCAGCTGGGTGCTGTCGGTGTTGCACAGGGCAGTGTGCCATATACTGTATGCTTGCCACATCGTTTTCTGTCTAAGAAGTTAAGAAGTTTTGTAAATTTAAAAAAAGTTCAATGTTAAAGGGAAGTCCTAGCTGGAGATGAAGTACGTAGCGTGGTGTTGCGGCAAGCAGGGTAATTGTAAAGAAGGTGGTCCTTACCTGTCATTGATATCAATTGTTTTCAATATAGCGTTAGCTACCACTTTTGGGGTGGGGAGGTCCGGTAACGGCCCTCACGCCCGAGACAGGTAGGCACAAGTGCAGCATTACAGCCCAGCGCACCCACAAAAGCAGTATTTATCGCTTTTAACACTCTGACCAACCATCTGGGGTGCTGAACCAGCCTTTGCGCAATACATGTTTCCCTTAAAGTAATTATGCATATATGCATTACTGGAAATAACTGTCCAGCTGGCGTTGGTTGCCATGGGGCATGTGGGAACGCGTCATCACGTTCCTGCAATATGATGGCATCAAGATGGTGGTACACATGTCTGGTGTAGTGCACCCCTGCCGGGTGATTGCCCGATGCTGAAAACTCCAGTATGCCAGCCTGCCGCCTCCTGCACCACCGTGGCTATAGGCACCAGCCTCTACTGATCTCCAGTGAGTGGGTCCACGTGCATGCATGACAATTTCCATGACCTAGAAGTGCGCAGATGAGTGGACAAGGTTGGCCTGGGGAATCAGATGAGTGGAGTCGAGGCCCTCCAGTGGAGAATTTGCATGGGGCACTGCTTACAAGAACAATATGAAGGCTGGGCAGAGGTGCAGCAGACTGTCATGAAATGCAGGCGGCTACTTGCGGATTCGTCTTGTATACCCGGCCTCCTGATTGGACTCCTCTCTTACAAACTTCTAATATTATAATCATAATCGCAGAGCAAAGCAAGCTCTGGAGACTACAGTTTTATGGTATTGCAGTAGATGTAGAGACTGGATGGAAATGGTGGTCACTACTTGGCGTGAACATGTAGTTTTCTTTGTGTATTGTAACAGACTAGGCACAGTGGATGGCATAGCCAACAGAGGACTGGGCAGACTAAATGGGAATATTATAGTTTGCGGACATCTCCCTTTCAGAGCACCAGGCATAAAGCAACTCGGTGTTAAGAATCAAATGTCAAGGCGTTTGGGTCCAGCTCTTAGGTTGAGCACCAGTTACACAGATGAATGCAACCAGCAGGTCACAGACCTAGGTTTTCCACCAAAAGCACTTTGACATGGGATTGTGTATGTTTTCAAAAGTATTCAGTATAATGCAGCTTCCCCTTCAAAATGAAATATAGTTGATACAGTAAGATTTCGATACACATACTTAGCTCAATTAAATGGAGAAAATCCAATGTTTTACAGTGGAAATACTGTAATTAAGCGTTACCTAACAACAACTTAAATGTTTATGAATAGAATTTCAGGTTTAAAAAAAAAAAAGTAAACACATATTGGTCTTTGACAAACATGATACAGTTGGCTTAGTAAAAAGTATCCTCTTGATTACTTCTGCTTTGCAATTATTTGAAATAGAACGTTTTGGCTATTACTCGCACACAGGCCTTTGGCACTTTTAAGAATGGAGGAGATGATTACTGCTGGACTCTCTCCACTAGCCCCTTTGAACTTTAGTGAATAGGGTAAAGTTGGTGACTAGAGCCCTCAGGGCAAGAGTGTAATGCAGCCTGAGTTTTGTTTTCATTGACTGGGGTAATTTAAATCGCCAGCTCACAAACACACTTTGCAAATTGCTATGCGACATTGCTTTATTTTATGCCTTGTGAGTACAACATCAATTCAGTTGTCTGGAGTGTATGCGGTTGCCCTGGCATTTGGAGGGACATGAGATCTTGATCTGTGGTGGTGTACCGTCTCGACCCGTCCCCCCCGCACCCCCCTCATTACTTCCAACTAGCTACACAGTATTTAATTTTGATGGAACATTTACACTACACAGTACAAAATGACACCAAAAGAGAAGCATGATTTGGGGACATGTAAGTAGTCTAATGAGTTGCTAACATACTATCTTAGTGGAAAGATTATGAATTTAACGATTTGTGGGTCCTACAGCATAATGTGCCACAATACTAATGTTTTCAGAAATAACAGTACATCAAGCTAATTTGATCATACTTTACAATATTAGTCATTTCAATTCATATAGTACAAGTTGAACAATTTTATGCATGCGTACCGACTAAGCTAATCAGATTGTTTATCAATGTGCCTAGAAAAATCATGCTAAAATGGCCAGGCTAGAATTGCAGCCTGTGCCAACTTTCTCTGCTGAAGCATTATTGCAGTGGGATTCTTGCACATGAAAATTACCAGAAAGCCCACCATATCCTTGCTCTTCAGCCAGGAATGGACAAACCTGAAGAAAGCATTGGAGTGGCGGTCAAATGGCATATAAACTGTAGGCAACCACGCAAATCTCGGGTTGGAACGATCTATTAAAGGTAAGCCTCAGAGAGAATATGCACCCAAAGAAAGGATACATTATTTCCTAAGCACCGACTCTCAAGACTGCCAGCTTCCACCGAAGAAGTTAACACAGGCAGGGTGCCTAAATGGATGGATAACAAGCAATGGCTAAACAGTACCACCCCACTGGTTACATTTGTGGAAGATGCCTGGTGGATCAAATTGGTTCACACTGCAGTGGAGTTGGTGGGCTCACCAGGCCCCTTTTCGGATAAGCAGGATGCATACTGAATCGGTTTGAAGTAAAGGCAAGGAAGTACAATTCAGTGAATGGGCTATTCAATTTCCTGGTGCCTTGAGACCCTTAGGGTGTGTGGTGCCCTAAATAAAATACCAATCCAGTGGAAACCATGTTATTTAATTGTATATCTTGTCATGTTAGCCAGAGCTGTGGCGAGACTAAGGCTAAATAGGAATCATCCAATGCCTCTCTGAGTGGAAAGTGCCAATCACCTTTTTTAAAGGCTGGTATGGCTGAAATGTAGGGTGTTCAACAGCTGAGGAGCTAGATGAGAGCAGGTTTCCCAATGACGACCCCTGCATATGTACGACTACACGTGTGAATATTCAGTGAAAAATAATTAGTAAAGACAGTGAAGATGCACCAAATTATTGCAATCAAACCCACGAAACCTGGCGATTGTGGGTAGTTATGACAATCTTCACTCCAAATACATCCCCCCACCACACTGTAGATGTTACCTTTCATGTCCTTATTGTTCCCTGCTGTGATCTCATGTATCTGCTAATGGGCTGAGTATCCAAAGGACGTGGAACACCTTTTTTAATTACTGCAGGAATCCTCAAATTAAAGGCTTCTCCTTGCCTGTCGCCACTCTAAACGGGGGCAAAAAATTCAAGTAGCAAGCCAGCCAGAAGTCACTTGCCACCTCACTTCATAGGCACAGCACACCGTTTTTTACCCTGCAAGATTCAAATATCGCTAGCCAATGGCTAGTGGTGAGTGAAAGTCACACCTTGTTCTAAATGTGCTTGCCTCCTTTTTTAGGTTCCCCACCTAAAAGGGTGGCCCTGACCCTATTCTATTATCAGATTTTCACAGCTCGTGCCCATCATGCACTTTTCGTCGTGATCTGATGTGATTCCTGCAGTAACATTTTAAGATGAAGACAATCTCCAGTCCTCCCCAGAATGACCAACTCACCATTTGGTCTTCTTTCCCCCTCCCTACCTTTAACTTAATGTGAAACTGCCCCTTTCTCTCCTCCAAATATTGTTTTAAACACTTTCCTTTTTCCCATTCCCTTGGGATTATCACAGAAATTTCACGTCTGAAAACCCTTAGGATGGATTTGCACCAGACCGAAAAAAGGAAGATCTGTGACATTTTGAGCTCAACTTGTTAATTGGGTGCAAATCTGTCCAGCGGTTTTCACTCTTCACATATTGAAAGGAAGCACCCTTTTCTATAAGGGAAAACGAATGGGTATAGGCTCAGGAGTCAAGTTATCAGAAATACGTTTGCAAACATCAATGGTTTATAGGTGTTATCTTAACTGTATATGACAGCAACCACCGCCCAATGTAATATTTTGGATACCTTCAACCATTCTTATTCTCTAACATTTTCAGGGGAATCTGGGCTGAACCCCATGGGTTAGCGTAGATATGAAATAATACATTAACAATGTGTTTATAGCCTTATAGTATATAGCACAGACTGGTGGTTGGTTTTAAATTATTCTGGTGTTGCATAGTTCCTGGACCAAATTTCATTGCGGTTTTCGTTGACTGGCAGTTTGGCAAGTGAATAAGCAATGATTAGGAGTCTTGTTTCTTCATTCTCCAGTCCATAATTGGAACCCTGGTTTGGGCAACATAAGCTCCCATGATGGGTAGTGTCTGTAGCCGCTCACAACGTTTGAATGTCATTGATGTGAATTCTTCAGATTTTCTGAACTGTAAACCCAGTCAGGCCTTCAAGCATGGCTCCTCTGAAGCAGCAGGCTGGGCAGACTGGTAGCTGAGAACGGAATAGGACGAGCAATTGCCATTAGCATACAGAGTCCATGAGGTGACCATGGATCAAAAGCAGCCTTTTTTATCAAAAGCAGCCTTTTTTAGCTGGTGGGTGGCCTGTTTGTCTTGCAACTTCTTTCACTGTTGCTTGACTTTTTCCGCAGTTTTTTTCTGTTATACCAATTACATTTCCGTTTTCCTTTGGTGCTCTTTGTTGTTTGCTTCTTTTCTTAATTCCATTATTTGTCATCTCAGCATTTATTGACCAACTCATTAATTTTGTAAAGCTCTTAGGCGTAAGGCACTATAAAATTAGTAAACAGAAGAGCTAATCACAGCTGCATCAGCCTGACATTGAGTTGCGGTTCAGGAGCAGAATCTTTCTGGAACCACTTTCGCAAATTTAAACTTAAATGGCTAATTATTTTGTGGTCTAGAAGCTGCCATGTCTGTGCCACCCCACATAACCAATGGATTGTAATTTAATGTTGATGTACATGTTCCCAAAAAACTTTTAAAGCTTTTATTTTTTTTCTCAAATTTGAAATTGCATTCCTTTTAAAGAGTAAAGAGCTGAATGTCTTTTTGCAGCTGCCAAATCCCCTGCTAAAAACAAACTTTCATTGTGTACAAGACAAATTTGCGGAAATCTACATGAATAGCAGAATGTCAGCAAAAAAATCAAGATTAAATCTTGTAGCCAAGGGAATCGCTTGTTTCTGAACTTCCAGTAAAATCACATGGGGGAAAAAAAGTGGCCGATCTCAGCACCTGATCCAACTAAAACAAATTGTGGCTAATGGATCTGTAATTTCTGACAACTGACATAGAAGCAAAACAAAATATTCTGGATGCTTGAATTTTTCCAACTGGGTGTCTGAACCAGATTTCGCACAATTGGGGTTTTACTGCACTGTTATGCAAACTGTAGCTCTGTTGTAAAGTTTAACATTGTACAAGGAAAATGCAGTGGTTAATTGGTGTCCCTAATGATTTAAAAGCATTCCCTTGGCTTCCAGGCTGAGTTACTTTTTACGACAAAATAACCAATAAATCAAGATTGAATGTTCATTCACCAAAAAAATTCCTAAATGATCATTGTGACATTTGTATCCTTCAAATACAATTTTTGGGCTTGGTGCAAGCCAGTAGTACAATTTTTATGGGTAAAGGGTATAACACATTTGTACTAGAGCTGCGGCTTGCCACTAGATGGATTAGCCAGGTTAAACACACTAGGTATCCGGTTTACACCACCTCTAGGTTTTGGCTTCCAGGTATGACTTGGACTTTTAAGCATTTAAAAGGGCGACCAGACAAGTGGAAAAGTGATGGTATAAAGCTGAAATTGCACATTTTCTGACTGTTCAGAAGCGGAGGAGCTGGGGCGGGGGGGAAGGGGGGGTATGTTTCAGCAAAATCAAAATATTTTAAACTAATCTGTGAAATCGATCGAAGGAATTTTTTAAGGCAGATACTGCATTAATTGTGTGTTGAAGTAAAATTCCTTCTCATTTAAGGTCTTTGTAATTCGTTTTCTAGCAAAAGTTGACCCTATTTAGTAAGACCTAGAAATTAAACTTGATTGACTTGTTCTTCCTTTTTTATATATTTTGGAACCTTTCCTAATTGTGAACTTTTGCAAATGAATGACTTCACTCAGTTTTCTCTAAATGGGACCTTGATCAAGGAGGCTGGCAGTAAGTCCTCTTCAGACAGTCTTTAGTGAAAAAGCTTTGCTACTATCGTTTATTGTTAATGCCTCCTTGGGTCAGGGAATATTATTTAGCCTAGATGCATGTTAAATGCTGGCTCTCTAAAAGTCACACTTGAATCCAGATGAAGTAAAATTCATCCCGTTTGCCACTGTTTGGAAAAGGTATATACATAGTAAGGTTGCACCTCTGCTCTAGGCATGTGGATAATTGATTTATTACAGTCATATCGGTCTAGCCCTATGCCACGTTGCATGGAGAATGCTACTCTTCAGGTGGTGGGCAATGTCTTTATATTGTTGGATGAAGAGGGTGCTTGTTTTCTTGTTACAGGACCACTTCATGGCCAGTGGCGACGTGGACCATGGGTGTTTTCGTGCCCACACTGAAACAGTAAAAGGCGTTGGGCAGGAAGGGTTCACTGTGGCTCACTTATGATCTAGATAAAGAAAATTCATCCAGAGACCAATCACCAAATGTCACTCCTCTACATAACTATGGGTTACCCAAGGGTCTGATCCTGTCACCAATGACTTATATTTTATGTGAAGCTTCTGGTGATTGTATCTGGCGGCGTGTCCATCCACCAAAAGATAGAGGTCACTGGTTAAGGTGGAGTCTGCTGAGGACAAGGCTGCTTAAGTTTATACTATACCCATTTTCCATAGAAACCTGAATCTCCACTGAGCTTGAAGGTGAACTGACCAAAACAATTTTGCTGCTAATGGCGAATACCACTGACTTTAAGTATGGATGTCTGCCACGGCCCTGGAAGGGTTCTCTCCAAATTTGGTGCCATATGCGAAGCCACTGGGAGTTAGAAGGCTTAAATTAGTTTTCAAATATTGATTAACAGAATTTGCTAATTAAAATGTTCTTTATTAGTATATAAACCTATTTGATTTGCATTTTTGTCCTAATATTTTAAATGTCACCAGAAGTTATTTGCACCCAGGACCTACAATTGGCAACAATACAGCATTTCTATGTACCGCTGAAGTAAGACTTGGTGAGAGGTGTCTGTTAAATGTTAGCGGCATGAATGGACAAAAATAAATGATATAAAAAGGTCCGGTAATTGTTTTTCTGTGCAAGGCTGTGGCTGGGTGCAGTCAGTGTTGCACATGGCAGTGTTCCAGATATTGTAAGCTTGACCCATCATTTGCTGTGCAAGAAGTTCAGAAGTTTCATAACAAAGCGTTCCCAATGTTAAGTCATAGCCTTAGACTAACTGTCCACTTCAGTTATAGACGCTGGCCGTTGCCTGTCATTGATATCGACTTCTGTTTCACTTCTGGGCAGCCTCATCTTGATTCTGCCAGCAAATGTATTTTCTTCACTTAATGCCTGCAGAACAAAACGGACCGGCAAGGGCATTTCAACCTGGCTGCAGATGATGCCTGCTTTGTGCCACCCGCCTGATTGCCTGGACATTTCTCGCGTAGTGAGGCAGACCCCGGAGCCGGCAGGTGATCGCTAGCACCCTTAAAGGGCCACCTAAAAGGATCCTGCACACCCCTGTCTGTCGGGCCTGGATGCAGCCTGGATCGAATGATGTCCATCAACAGCATACGGTCCGCACTGACCCACTAAGACAATCCTCCCTCCCCCGGCTCCTCCCCGCATCTCCACATTCGTTGGGTCCCCTCAACGACTCTTCAACATGCACCTGATGCGTCCTATCTAATTCTACCATGTGATTGTGGCCCCCTGCTACCCTTGTTCCTCATGTCACCCACTGTCATTCAGCCCTGAGCTCCATTGTTCCTGCTATTCTTTGTTCCCCTTGTCTATTGTTCCTGCAACTGCCTGGATGGACCTCCCTGGCGCTACTATTAACATTGACTGTCCATAATCTACTGCTTCAACCTTCTTACCTCTCACTTGCCTCTCCTAAGTAGCTCCATTGACACCTTCATAAGCTGCCCACACTATCTGCTGTGCTCCTCTGCGATAAGTTGCAAAGGCAATCCTGTGTATATCCGTGTTTCCCGTTCTACTGTACTACCCATTGCTGCAAAATCGATTCTGTTCCTTAACACATCTGGCCTCATCAATTTTTCTGTAATTTGGCTGTTCGCTTTTAAATTTTAATCTGGTTGTGCAGGACTTTGATGATTTTGTGAGTAAACTGCTGCAACTATCCTCCTGTCCTGAATGCAATTAGCAACCTGCTTTCTCTTCATCCACCGTTGTATCCTGATGTTTGGCTCACTGAAAGCATATGCTTTAAACTGCAAACTGCTGCACTCAGTTAACACCCCGCCCCCTTGTGTGGTCCTGCCTTGCCTCTTATAACTGTGCCCCTGTGAATATTGCTGGTTTTTAAAGCACCTTCTCCTCCACCTGTGCCTGCTTGACTACTATGGCGCTATGGTGAGTTCATTGGTGCACTGCGCAGCTCCCCGGTCTGTCTCTCTCCCTCCCCCCTAACATGGCGCTCTGTCTCCCCTATCCACTCGAACTGCTACTCTATCACCTATCCTATCTCTGAAGTCTGGAAGAAAAATGCTTAAAGCTCTCCTGGCCTCTAATCCAGGCCTAGCTATTGCTGACACCTACGTCAATGCTACTTCCAAGCAGACCATTACTGACATCCTCTTTTTGCCCCCTCCCCAGAGCTATAGATTCCCCACTTGGTTTCTCTTCACCCATTAATGATGGCACTAGATGGGAAGTACTCTCGGCATAATTCTCATCCTCTAGATGAATCATTAATGTCTCGCAATGGCACTATCATGGCCCAAGGTTCTCAACCTGAATGCGCGTTCTGCTGTCAAACACTCCTCGGAAATCTGTCTCCTTCTTGAAGACCTTGACATATTCTCCCTTGCTGTGAAGTGGTTCAATGCCAGCTCTGTCACTGCTGTTGGTGCACTCTTTCCTGAGGGCTACATACTCCTCTTCAAACCCAGACTTAACTGGCCTGAAGGTGGAGTTGCCCTGATTTTTTACCTGAGTGGGTCCCTGCTTCTATCATACCTACTCCCTTTTAATTCCCTTTTGAATGCCTCGTCTGTAGGCTCAGTCTCTCCTCTCTCTCACCCTAGCTACCATCTTCATGCCCCTAGGTCCTATCCCCTCTCTTCCTCTCTGGATGGGCCAACCTCACCTCATCCCTCTTGAGCTCTACCCCCTCCTCATTAACTTCATCGTCTACCTTGACTTTCCTGTATCAGCAACTTCAATCTTCTGTGACCTCTATAACTACCTCTCTTACTATTGTTCCTTCTGGTCCAACCCACTCAGTCGGACACACTTTGGATGCCTTCATCTCTGGAGACATTCCTATCTCTAACCCAGTCACTACCCCCATCTTGTGGCCAGACCACTCTCTCCTCCCACTTGGGAACCCTCGGCCCTCTCTCCAAGCCGCTTCCCGTACTGCCAGCCTCCTTTGCTGTCGTTGGTCCGATGAAACAAGTGTCAGTTGCTGCTTTTGCTTCCACTTTCATCCCACCCTCTGACCCCCGCATCTGACTCATCTTCTTACTCTATCCTTTCTAACCTTGACCTCTCCATCTTGAACACCCTTGACCTCCTTGCCCCTGTCACGAGGATCCGCCTGAAGCCTGCCTCCAAGTGCAACGGTTGGTATGACTCTGATCTAGCGCCTCTAAAACTTAAGTTAGAGTTGCTGAATGGAAGTGACAGACCTTGGGTTCATCCTCTGAAAAACAGGCCTGTCGCCTAATCCAAAGTTTTTCTATCAGCTCCAAGAAGAGGGCCCCACCCACATCCAAGCCTGCATCTCTGGACCATGAACAGCACGGCTGAAATTTCAAAATCTGCAAGGAACTCGCCAATCCAATTGCTGTCTCCACTTCTCCCAGGCTCTCTGCATCGCTTTGGCCTCCTATTTGACTTCTAAAACTCAGGACATCCTGTCCTCGCTCTCCACCACCCCGTCTCTGCTGCCGCCTCTGCTCTTCTCCCTCGCACTCGCCTCCCTCCTGCCCATTGCACCAGATGAAGTTTCTAAAGTTGTCAGCTCTTTGAAGGTCTCATCCAAACGGGTGCTCCCGTGCTCTTCCAGAACCATTAAGGAAAACATCTCCTCTCTTGCCCCGGTCTTGCTAATTTCTGTAACCACTCCTTCGCCACTCTTTCCCGCTATCCCCCAAGGACTCCCTTGTGCACCCTCTGCTAAAAAAAAGCCCCACCACCCCCTTCATGGGTAAACTCCCAGAGAAGTTGATCTAATCACCCCCCGATCCCCCGGCCCACCCCAACTTACCCTTCATACTGAATTTGTTGTTTTCCTGCATGACCATCAATCTGGATTCTGGCCATCCAGAGCCACGGAAACTGCTCCCTTGAACACCTGTGAAGACATGGTTGCAAATCTTGCCTCTTAACTCTGTTGCTGTTATCATTCTCCTTGATCTCTCCTCTGCCTTTTGACACGGACAACCATTCTATCCTCTTAAAACAGCTTTGGGATTTCCTCTACATCACAAACTGGCCACTGGATTGGCTGACTTCTTTTCTCACTAACTGCCCTTCCCAGTTGCAACTGGGTCCTTTCTTCTCCACCACCTCACTCTACCTGCTGCATCCCCCAGGGCTCTATCCTATCACTGTGGCTCTTCAATATCTATCCCGCCCCTCTTGCTCACCTAATCTCCTCCTTCTCTCTTCATTTCCAGTATGAGACACCGCTTTCCTTCAAACTTCTCTCTACTACCTCCTCTCTCATTCCCCGATTGCCCGACTGCTATCCAAGCATGGTGTGCGGCTAACTATCCCCGTCTTAATGCCAGTAAGACGGAGATCCTTCTTATTGGCACATGAATTTTTCTCCTACCCTATGGCTGCCCTCCTTGGGCCCTCTACCCTCACCATCCTGTGAGTCCAACAACCTTGGGGCCATCTTCGACTCCCCTCTCTCCTTCACCCCTCACATTCGGGACCTTGCCAAGAAGGCCCACTTCAACTTCACCTCCTCAGAGGCATTCTCGCTTTCACCTTTCTCCAGAAGCTCAATGTCTCCAGAGCTTTGTGGTCCTCTGGGCTGGACTAATGCAATATCCTCTTCCATCTCCCCTTTTCCTCCAGATCAGACCCTCCTCTCATATTCCCCGATTGCCCGACTGCTATCCAAGCATGGTGTGCGGCTAACTACCTCCGTCTTAATGCCAGTAAGACAGAGATCCTTCTTATTGGCACATGCATTTTTCTCCTACCCTATGGCTGCCCTCCTTGGGCCCTCTACCCTCACCATCCTGTGAGTCCAACAACCTTGGGGCCATCTTCGACTCCCCTCTCTCCTTCACCCCTCACATTCGGGACCTTGCCAAGAAGGCCCACTTCAACTTCACCTCCTCAGAGGCATTCTCGCTTTCACCTTTCTCCAGAAGCTCAATGTCTCCAGAGCTTTGTGGTCCTCTGGGCTGGACTAATGCAATATCCTCTTCCATCTCCCCCTTTCCTCCCTACACCCTCTTCAGCTAATCCAGAATAGGGCTGCAAGACTTATCCTTGGCCTCAAGCCCAGGAACAGCATCTCTCCAGCCCTAAAATCTCTCCACTGGCTCCCACTGCCACGAGAATCAAATTTAAAACACTCTGCATCATCCACAAGGCTCAAACTTTCTCTCCCTAAATACTTCCCTGCTAGAGCCCTCCATCCTCTAACTCCGATTGTCAAATGCGTCTCCAAGCAGAGAGTTGGTGGCAGATTCCTCTTTGGATGGTGCCTCTTTGGAAGAGCCTCCATGCCCCTCTCAGACTTGAGCCGGACCTCCTTAAGCTCGGAAACGTCTCAACTCTGCTTTTCTCTCTTTCCCACTTTTCCTTTCCTGCTAATCACTCCACTGCCCCTGAGACTGGCAGCCTGATCGTTTATGAATCTCACAGGTTACCAGGCCCTCTGCCCAGTCGACACCAGTACCCCCCACCCTCAGCACTGCCCTTGTGGGCCCCATGCCTGACTGCTGTTTATCCCACCCTCCGGGTCCCTCCTTGCCTGGCACACCTTGGCACTTCCCTCCTGGGATCACCAGCACTTGCCCATACCTTGCTCCCGTCTTCCTTATTTCCTGCCCTTCTCTTTATTGTACTTGCACGTCCGAATATCACAAGGCCTAGTAGGACCACGTTATATTTACTGTCCTTTTTGCCATTTGTATTTACTACCCGTGTTCTCCGCCCCCACCCACCTCCTCCCACTTGCCTTGTGGCACTTGGAAACATAATTGTGTTGTATAGGTGCCCAACACATGCTCAATAAATAAATATAGACTTAGTACCACTTTCGGGGGGCGGGCAGAGCTTTTAGGTGGTCAAACCCAAGTTATGTAAGCACAAGGGAAGCATTCCAGCCACACGCATCCATGAAAGTGGTATTTAATGCTATTAGCACTCAGTCGCAATCTTGGGTGCTGATTTTTCTTTTAGTTTTTAAGAAAACCAGGCTTTGTTCAAATCATAATTCCCTTAAAAAGAATTCACCCATAGTTCTGTGATTTGGAATAAGTATTTCCAGGACATGCACGTGAGCAAGGAGGCGGGCAGAGGTGGATGTGTGGCACTCCAGTGGAGACTCTGCACCATGTCCAAGGACAGGGTGAAGACTGGGCAGAGGCCTGGCATGAATGCAGGCAGTTGCTTGCAGATTCTGCTCAAGTTCCCAGCCTCTACTTTTGTCATCTCTCTCCTGTGAAATCCTAATCATAGAGTAAAGCGAACTCTGGAGGCCAACTACAGTGTATGGTATTGCAGTAGGTACGTAGATGTACATCCTGGATGGAACTATTGATCACTACTTTGTGTAAACATCTAGTTTGCTTTGCGCATTCATTATGTAAGAGAAAAGAAAGTAAAGGGACTAAGTGGATGGCGTAGCAGGCAGACAGCTGGGCAAGCTAGGTGGAATATTGTAGTTTTGTGGCCATCTCACTTTCAGGGTAGCCCTTATAAAGCAACAGGGTGATCAGATATAATGTCAAGGGGTTTGGGGTCAGCTCATGGTTTGAGCACCAGTTGCACAGATTAATATAACCAGCGAGTCACAGAACTAGGTTTGCTATCAAAAGCATTTGGCTGTGTGACAATTTACATTTTCAAGTGTTAGCTTGTCAATATGATGCGCTTCTCCCACCAAAATGAAATCTAGTTTACACTAACAAACGCAGTTTTGTAGAGTAGCAATACTGTAATTATGCTTTATGTAACAACTTGCATTTTTAGGAAGGGAATTGCAGGATTCATTTGGGGAAAAAAATGAAGTGAACAAATACTGGTCTTTGCCAGACAAGGTATCGTTGGCATAATGAAAATATCATCCTGATTACTTATGGTTTGCAATTATTCGAAAGAGAATGTTTCTTGCTTCGCACTCCCACACAGGACTTTTGCCATTTTAAGAGTCGAGAAGATCATTGCCGCTGCACTATCTCTCTCGGTTAGCCTCTTTGAACTTGCAGTGAACAGATAAAGGGAGCCCCGAAGGCAAGAAGAATGCGGGTTGAACTGTGCTTTAATTGAACAGGGTAATGTAAAGAGCTAGCTGTGCAACACGTCTCAATTTAGTTAGCAAACCTACAGAACTGCATAGCAAATTGCTATGCAACACTGCTTATTTTATGCTTCAAGCTACAATATCACAGCAAAAATGTTTGTTTAATGGTACCAGCTTCGATTCCTCTACAAGCTGAATCCTTTTATTCCAGAAAATAGTTTAGGAAATGCTGTGCAGTCTCTTGTCTAGCAGGCCTGCCGTTGGTGGTGAACATCGCAAGTAACAAAGGTTAATAATCATAAGGGGGCGTGGCTAAGAAGCCATGGAATAGGACGTGTTTTTCTCGTGTCTCTTATGGATCCTGAAACATCCGTCATTGCACATAGACTGAAGCTAATGCACCGAGATATGAATGAAGCCATAGGTGGGGTAATATGCAAGGAGCACAGAGATCGTATTACTGCGTCAAACCGAAGAGGGCAACTGAAGTTACAGATGTAAGAAAAGCAAAGCTCCAGTGGGGTAAGAAATAAAATGGTGTCTGCCTAGGAACAAAGAGAAGCAGTGGAGCTGGAGGGAAGCCGTGCAGGGCGTGCAGCACCTGCGAAGTTTAACATCCACGGGCAGCTATTGTAGCAGTGAGGAATACTGAATAGCAGGCGAATAACCCCCTGTGACACTCGATGCCCAAGAAGAGCTAAGGGTGGATTGAGGGAGGTATGGAGATCCGGGCTCCAGCACCGGAGCACATAAGGGAATGGAGCGCACACCCCCATTGCGGGAGAGAAAGGAATAAAGACCTGCAATCGTGGATAAGGGCTATGGAGGCTGGATGCTGAATCTCGCCAGGACCCGCGGGATGCCAATAGCGGCCCTGTAGATGGATTGTGTTTGCCGAAGGGAATGTACAGACCCAGAGACTGGATGAGTGAGGCTAAATAAATGAATGTGCCGCTTCGACATGAACAAGATTACAGGACGAAGAGGGCAAAGGGGCCAGGTTGGGTTCAAGCAGCGCATTGCACAAGAACACAGCAAGCACGCCCGGAGCGAAGGGAAGACCTCAGAGTGGCTACAGTTGCCAGAGACGACGTGGGTAGCTCACGCCCAGACACAACAAAGTGTAATGGACAAGATGTTGGGCATTATGTAGGGTGAGGAAAAGAACAAACTGCTGAAATCAAGACCGAAGCCAAGTACGGAAAGGTGGCCGCCCGAAATAAACGTACACATAAGGAGCGACTCTGTAAAAGAAATGACCCACTAAATGGGCTGATCCAAGTCACTGGATACAAGGCTGGCTGTACAACCCCAACAGCATCTCAGTAATGGTGACAAGATATAAGGGCAGTGCAGCAGCCGCAGGACAAGGTTGCCATAAGACCTGAGACTCAAAAGTTAGCTGTATCAGAACCAGTGGAACATTACCAACCGGGGCGCATACCTGTATAATATATGGAACAGACAGCCAGATCAAGAGAGCAACTACTGCAGCTTGCACAAACAACGGAGGAAGTGTGCTGACTTGAAACACCACACATCGCTGCAACAGGGGAAGTGCTGACAAGAAACTTTAAACTATAGT